>NW_026775487.1:0-76000 GCF_963259705.1 Myotis daubentonii | reverse complement strand
TTAAATTCGACAGTAAATGTAGTAAGAATCTATTTATGTGTACTTGAGGTTTTTATTACACATTCTTAATCATTTCTGGTAACTCTCATTGTGTATTTTAACAGTTTTACCACAATTAGACAGTTTGCTTAGAAGTATTTACTGGAACCGCCACCATTTTAACTGATTCACACAAAGAAACGACAAAGCCAATCCTCCTAAATTGTAAACATAAAAACTATTCTCGTCATTCCAAGGCTTTAGACACCAAATCTGAGCTCTGTAAACATGAACTCTTAATATTTGAAAGCACAGTCCCGTGAAAACGCCACCCAAAGTACCCGGACTTGTAAACATTACCAGAATTACGTCATTTCACAGCTTTCCACTCGAAACCTCCGTGATTGAATTCGACAGTAAATGTAGTAAGAATCTATTTGCGTGTACTTGAGGTGTTTATTACACGTTCTTAATCATTTCTGGTAACTCTCATTGTGTATGTTAACAGTTTTACCACAATTAGACAGTTTGCTTAGAAGTATTTACTGGAACCGCCACCATTTTAACTGATTCACACAAAGAAACGACAAAGCCAATCCTCCTAAATTGTAAACATAAAAAATATTCTCGTCATTCCAAGGCTTTAGACACCAAATCTGAGCTCTGTAAACATGAACTCTTAATATTTGAAAGCACAGTCCCGTGAAAACGCCACCCAAAGTACCCGGACTTGTAAACATTACCAGTATTTTCGTCATTTCACAGCTTTCCACTGGAAACCTCCGTGATTGAATTCGACAGTAAAGGTAGTAAGAATCTATTTACGTGTACTTGAGGTGTTCATTACACGTTCTTAATCATTTCTGGGGACTATCATTGTGTATTTTAAGAGTTTAACCACAATTAGACAGTTTGCTTAGAAGTATTTACTGGAACTGCCACCATTTTAACTGATTCACACAAAGAAACGACAAAGCCAATCCTCCTAAATTGTAAACATAAAAACTATTCTCGTCATTCCAAGGCTTTAGACACCAAATCTGAGCTCTGTAAACATGAATTCTTAATAATTGAAAGCACAGTCCCGTGAAAACGCCACACAAAGTACCCCGACTTGTAAACATTACCAGAATTACGGCATTTCACAGCTTTCCACTCGAAACCTCCGTGATTGAATTCGACAGTAAATGTAGTAAGAATCTATTTCAGGTCCTTGAGGTGTTTATTAAACGTTCTTAATCATTTCTGGGAACTCTCATTGTGTATTTTAACAGTTTTACCACAATTGGACAGTTTGCTTAGAAGTAGTTCCTGGAACCGTCACCATTTTAAATGATAGGCACAAAAAAGCGCCGAAGCCAATCCTCCTAAATTGTAAACATAAACAATATTCTCCTCATTCCAAGGCTTTAGACACCAATTCTGAGCTCTGTAAACATGAACTCTTAATATTTGAAAGCAAAGTCCCGTGAAAACGCCACCCGAAATACCCGGAGTTTTAAATATAACCAGTATTTTCGTCATTTCGCAGCTTTCCACTGGAAACCTCCGTGATTGAATTCGACAGTAAAGGTAGTAAGAATCTATTTACGTGTACTTGAGGTGTTCATTACACGTTCTTAATCATTTCTGGGGACTATCATTGTGTATTTTAAGAGTTTAACCACAATTAGACAGTTTGCTTAGAAGTATTTACTGGAACCGCCACCATTTTAACTGATTCACACAAAAAAAACGCCAAAGCCAATCCTCCTAAATTGTAAACATAAAAACTATTCTCGTCATTCCAAGGCTTTAGACACCAAATCTGAGCTCTGTAAACATGAACTCTTAATAATTGAAAGCACAGTCCCGTGAAAACGCCACCGAAAGTACCCGGACTTGTAAACATTACCAGAATTACGTCATTTCACAGCTTTCCACTCGAAACCTCCGTGATTAAATTCGACAGTAAATGTAGTAAGAATCTATTTATGTGTACTTGAGGTGTTTATTACACGTTCTTAATCATTTCTGGTAACTCTCATTGTGTATTTTAACAGTTTTACCACAATTAGACAGTTTGCTTAGAAGTATTTACTGGAACCGCCACCATTTTAACTGATTCACACAAAGAAACGACAAAGCCAATCCTCCTAAATTGTAAACATAAACAATATTCTCCTCATTCCAAGGCTTTAGACACCAATTATGAGCTCTGTAAACATGAACTCTTAATATTTGAAAGCACAGTCCCGTGAAAACGCCACCAGAAGTACCCGTACTTGTAAACATTACCAGTATTTTCGTCATTTCACAGCTTTCCACTGGAAACCTCCGTGATTGAATTCGACAGTAAAGGTAGTAAGAATCTATTTACGTGTACTTGAGGTGTTCATTACACGTTCTTAATCATTTCTGGGGACCATCATTGTGTATTTTAAGAGTTTAACCACAATTAGACAGTTTGCTTAGAAGTATTTACTGGAACTGCCACCATTTTAACTGATTCACACAAAGAAACAACAAAGCCAATCCTATTAAATTGTAAACATAAAAACTATTCTCGTCATTCCAAGGCTTTAGACACCAAATCTGAGCTCTGTAAACATGAACTCTTAATAATTGAAAGCACAGTCCCGTGAAAACGCCACACAAAGTACTCCGACTTGTAAACATTACCAGAATTACGGCATTTCACAGCTTTCCACTCGAAACCTCCGTGATTGAATTCGACAGTAAATGTAGTAAGAATCTATTTCAGGTCCTTGAGGTGTTTATTAAACGTTCTTAATCATTTCTGGGAACTCTCATTGTGTATTTTAACAGTTTTACCACAATTGGACAGTTTGCTTAGAAGTAGTTCCTGGAACCGTCACCATTTTAAATGATAGGCACAAAAAAGCGCCGAAGCCAATCCTCCTAAATTGTAAACATAAACAATATTCTCCTCATTCCAAGGCTTTAGACACCAATTCTGAGCTCTGTAAACATGAACTCTTAATATTTGAAAGCAAAGTCCCGTGAAAACGCCACCCGAAATACCCGGAGTTTTAAATATAACCAGTATTTTCGTCATTTCGCAGCTTTCCACTGGAAACCTCCGTGATTGAATTCGACAGTAAAGGTAGTAAGAATCTATTTACGTGTACTTGAGGTGTTCATTACACGTTCTTAATCATTTCTGGGGACTATCATTGTGTATTTTAAGAGTTTAACCACAATTAGACAGTTTGCTTAGAAGTATTTACTGGAACCGCCACCATTTTAACTGATTCACACAAAAAAAACGCCAAAGCCAATCCTCCTAAATTGTAAACATAAAAACTATTCTCGTCATTCCAAGGCTTTAGACACCAATTCTGAGCTCTGTAAACATGAACTCTTAATATTTGAAAGCACAGTCCCGTGAAAACGCCACCAGAAGTACCCGTACTTGTAAACATTACCAGTATTTTCGTCATTTCACAGCTTTCCACTGGAAACCTCCGTGATTGAATTCGACAGTAAAGGTAGTAAGAATCTATTTACGTGTACTTGAGGTGTTCATTACACGTTCTTAATCATTTCTGGGGACTATCATTGTGTATTTTAAGAGTTTAACCACAATTAGACAGTTTGCTTAGAAGTATTTACTGGAACTGCCACCATTTTAACTGATTCACACAAAGAAACGACAAAGCCAATCCTCCTAAATTGTAAACATAAAAACTATTCTCGTCATTCCAAGGCTTTAGACACCAAATCTGAGCTCTGTAAACATGAATTCTTAATAATTGAAAGCACAGTCCCGTGAAAACGCCACACAAAGTACCCCGACTTGTAAACATTACCAGAATTACGGCATTTCACAGCTTTCCACTCGAAACCTCCGTGATTGAATTCGACAGTAAATGTAGTAAGAATCTATTTCAGGTCCTTGAGGTGTTTATTAAACGTTCTTAATCATTTCTGGGAACTCTCATTGTGTATTTTAACAGTTTTACCACAATTGGACAGTTTGCTTAGAAGTAGTTCCTGGAACCGTCACCATTTTAAATGATAGGCACAAAAAAGCGCCGAAGCCAATCCTCCTAAATTGTAAACATAAACAATATTCTCCTCATTCCAAGGCTTTAGACACCAATTCTGAGCTCTGTAAACATGAACTCTTAATATTTGAAAGCAAAGTCCCGTGAAAACGCCACCCGAAATACCCGGAGTTTTAAATATAACCAGTATTTTCGTCATTTCGCAGCTTTCCACTGGAAACCTCCGTGATTGAATTCGACAGTAAAGGTAGTAAGAATCTATTTACGTGTACTTGAGGTGTTCATTACACGTTCTTAATCATTTCTGGGGACTATCATTGTGTATTTTAAGAGTTTAACCACAATTAGACAGTTTGCTTAGAAGTATTTACTGGAACCGCCACCATTTTAACTGATTCACACAAAAAAAACGCCAAAGCCAATCCTCCTAAATTGTAAACATAAAAACTATTCTCGTCATTCCAAGGCTTTAGACACCAAATCTGAGCTCTGTAAACATGAACTCTTAATAATTGAAAGCACAGTCCCGTGAAAACGCCACCGAAAGTACCCGGACTTGTAAACATTACCAGAATTACGTCATTTCACAGCTTTCCACTCGAAACCTCCGTGATTAAATTCGACAGTAAATGTAGTAAGAATCTATTTATGTGTACTTGAGGTGTTTATTACACGTTCTTAATCATTTCTGGTAACTCTCATTGTGTATTTTAACAGTTTTACCACAATTAGACAGTTTGCTTAGAAGTATTTACTGGAACCGCCACCATTTTAACTGATTCACACAAAGAAACGAATAAGCCAATCCTCCTAAATTGTAAACATAAAAACTATTCTCGTCATTCCAAGGCTTTAGACACCAAATCTGAGCTCTGTAAACATGAACTCTTAATATTTGAAAGCACAGTCCCGTGAAAACGCCACCCAAAGTACCCGGACTTGTAAACATTACCAGAATTACGTCATTTCACAGCTTTCCACTCGAAACCTCCGTGATTGAATTCGACAGTAAATGTAGTAAGAATCTATTTACGTGTACTTGAGGTGTTTATTACACGTTCTTAATCATTTCTGGTAACTCTCATTGTGTATTTTAACAGTTTTACCACAATTAGACAGTTTGCTTAGAAGTATTTACTGGAACCGCCACCATTTTAACTGATTCACACAAAGAAACGACAAAGCCAATCCTCCTAAATTGTAAACATAAACAATATTCTCCTCATTCCAAGGCTTTAGACACCAATTATGAGCTCTGTAAACATGAACTCTTAATATTTGAAAGCACAGTCCCGTGAAAACGCCACCAGAAGTACCCGTACTTGTAAACATTACCAGTATTTTCGTCATTTCACAGCTTTCCACTGGAAACCTCCGTGATTGAATTCGACAGTAAAGGTAGTAAGAATCTATTTACGTGTACTTGAGGTGTTCATTACACGTTCTTAATCATTTCTGGGGACCATCATTGTGTATTTTAAGAGTTTAACCACAATTAGACAGTTTGCTTAGAAGTATTTACTGGAACTGCCACCATTTTAACTGATTCACACAAAGAAACAACAAAGCCAATCCTATTAAATTGTAAACATAAAAACTATTCTCGTCATTCCAAGGCTTTAGACACCAAATCTGAGCTCTGTAAACATGAACTCTTAATAATTGAAAGCACAGTCCCGTGAAAACGCCACACAAAGTACTCCGACTTGTAAACATTACCAGAATTACGGCATTTCACAGCTTTCCACTCGAAACCTCCGTGATTGAATTCGACAGTAAATGTAGTAAGAATCTATTTCAGGTCCTTGAGGTGTTTATTAAACGTTCTTAATCATTTCTGGGAACTCTCATTGTGTATTTTAACAGTTTTACCACAATTGGACAGTTTGCTTAGAAGTAGTTCCTGGAACCGTCACCATTTTAAATGATAGGCACAAAAAAGCGCCGAAGCCAATCCTCCTAAATTGTAAACATAAACAATATTCTCCTCATTCCAAGGCTTTAGACACCAATTCTGAGCTCTGTAAACATGAACTCTTAATATTTGAAAGCAAAGTCCCGTGAAAACGCCACCCGAAATACCCGGAGTTTTAAATATAACCAGTATTTTCGTCATTTCGCAGCTTTCCACTGGAAACCTCCGTGATTGAATTCGACAGTAAAGGTAGTAAGAATCTATTTACGTGTACTTGAGGTGTTCATTACACGTTCTTAATCATTTCTGGGGACTATCATTGTGTATTTTAAGAGTTTAACCACAATTAGACAGTTTGCTTAGAAGTATTTACTGGAACCGCCACCATTTTAACTGATTCACACAAAAAAAACGCCAAAGCCAATCCTCCTAAATTGTAAACATAAAAACTATTCTCGTCATTCCAAGGCTTTAGACACCAAATCTGAGCTCTGTAAACATGAACTCTTAATAATTGAAAGCACAGTACCGTGAAAACGCCACCGAAAGTACCCGGACTTGTAAACATTACCAGAATTACGTCATTTCACAGCTTTCCACTCGAAACCTCTGTGATTAAATTCGACAGTAAATGTAGTAAGAATCTATTTATGTGTACTTGAGGTGTTTATTACACGTTCTTAATCATTTCTGGTAACTCTCATTGTGTATTTTAACAGTTTTACCACAATTAGACAGTTTGCTTAGAAGTATTTACTGGAACCGCCACCATTTTAACTGATTCACACAAAGAAACGAATAAGCCAATCCTCCTAAATTGTAAACATAAAAACTATTCTCGTCATTCCAAGGCTTTAGACACCAAATCTGAGCTCTGTAAACATGAACTCTTAATATTTGAAAGCACAGTCCCGTGAAAACGCCACCCAAAGTACCCGGACTTGTAAACATTACCAGAATTACGTCATTTCACAGCTTTCCACTGGAAACCTCCGTGATTGAATTCGACAGTAAATGTAGTAAGAATCTATTTGCGTGTACTTGAGGTGTTTATTACACGTTCTTAATCATTTCTGGTAACTCTCATTGTGTATGTTAACAGTTTTACCACAATTAGACAGTTTGCTTAGAAGTATTTACTGGAACCGCCACCATTTTAACTGATTCACACAAAGAAACGACAAAGCCAATCCTCCTAAATTGTAAACATAAAAACTATTCTCGTCATTCCAAGGCTTTAGACACCAAATCTGAGCTCTGTAAACATGAACTCTTAATATTTGAAAGCACAGTCCCGTGAAAACGCCACCCAAAGTACCCGGACTTGTAAACATTACCAGTATTTTCGTCATTTCACAGCTTTCCACTGGAAACCTCCGTGATTGAATTCGACAGTAAAGGTAGTAAGAATCTATTTACGTGTACTTGAGGTGTTCATTACACGTTCTTAATCATTTCTGGGGACTATCATTGTGTATTTTAAGAGTTTAACCACAATTAGACAGTTTGCTTAGAAGTATTTACTGGAACTGCCACCATTTTAACTGATTCACACAAAGAAACGACAAAGCCAATCCTCCTAAATTGTAAACATAAAAACTATTCTCGTCATTCCAAGGCTTTAGACACCAAATCTGAGCTCTGTAAACATGAATTCTTAATAATTGAAAGCACAGTCCCGTGAAAACGCCACACAAAGTACCCCGACTTGTAAACATTACCAGAATTACGGCATTTCACAGCTTTCCACTCGAAACCTCCGTGATTGAATTCGACAGTAAATGTAGTAAGAATCTATTTCAGGTCCTTGAGGTGTTTATTAAACGTTCTTAATCATTTCTGGGAATTCTCATTGTGTATTTTAACAGTTTTACCACAATTGGACAGTTTGCTTAGAAGTAGTTCCTGGAACCGTCACCATTTTAAATGATAGGCACAAAAAAGCGCCGAAGCCAATCCTCCTAAATTGTAAACATAAACAATATTCTCCTCATTCCAAGGCTTTAGACACCAATTCTGAGCTCTGTAAACATGAACTCTTAATATTTGAAAGCAAAGTCCCGTGAAAACGCCACCCGAAATACCCGGAGTTTTAAATATAACCAGTATTTTCGTCATTTCACAGCTTTCCACTGGAAACCTCCGTGATTGAATTCGACAGTAAAGGTAGTAGGAATCTATTTACGTGTACTTGAGGTGTTCATTACACGTTCTTAATCATTTCTGGGGACTATCATTGTGTATTTTAAGAGTTTAACCACAATTAGACAGTTTGCTTAGAAGTATTTACTTGAACCGCCACCATTTTAACTGATTCACACAAAAAAAACGCCAAAGCCAATCCTCCTAAATTGTAAACATAAAAACTATTCTCGTCATTCCAAGGCTTTAGACACCAAATCTGAGCTCTGTAAATATGAACTCTTAATAATTGAAAGCACAGTCCCGTGAAAACGCCACCGAAAGTACCCGGACTTGTAAACATTACCAGAATTACTTCATTTCACAGCTTTCCACTCGAAACCTCCGTGATTAAATTCGACAGTAAATGTAGTAAGAATCTATTTATGTGTACTTGAGGTGTTTATTACACGTTCTTAATCATTTCTGGTAACTCTCATTGTGTATGTTAACAGTTTTACCACAATTAGACAGTTTGCTTAGAAGTATTTACTGGAACCGCCACCATTTTAACTGATTCACACAAAGAAACGACAAAGCCAATCCTCCTAAATTGTAAACATAAAAACTATTCTCGTCATTCCAAGGCTTTAGACACCAAATCTGAGCTCTGTAAACATGAACTCTTAATATTTGAAAGCACAGTCCCGTGAAAACGCCACCCAAAGTACCCGGACTTGTAAACATTACCAGAATTACGTCATTTCGCAGCTTTCCACTGGAAACCTCCGTGATTGAATTCGACAGTAAAGGTAGTAAGAATCTATTTACGTGTACTTGAGGTGTTCATTACACGTTCTTAATCATTTCTGGGGACTATCATTGTGTATTTTAAGAGTTTAACCACAATTAGACAGTTTGCTTAGAAGTATTTACTGGAACCGCCACCATTTTAACTGATTCACACAAAAAAAACGCCAAAGCCAATCCTCCTAAATTGTAAACATAAAAACTATTCTCGTCATTCCAAGGCTTTAGACACCAAATCTGAGCTCTGTAAACATGAACTCTTAATAATTGAAAGCACAGTCCCGTGAAAACGCCACACAAAGTACCCCGACTTGTAAACATTACCAGAATTACGGCATTTCACAGCTTTCCACTCGAAACCTCCGTGATTGAATTCGACAGTAAATGTAGTAAGAATCTATTTCAGGTCCTTGAGGTGTTTATTAAACGTTCTTAATCATTTCTGGGAACTCTCATTGTGTATTTTAACAGTTTTACCACAATTGGACAGTTTGCTTAGAAGTAGTTCCTGGAACCGTCACCATTTTAAATGATAGGCACAAAAAAGCGCCGAAGCCAATCCTCCTAAATTGTAAACATAAACAATATTCTCCTCATTCCAAGGCTTTAGACACCAATTCTGAGCTCTGTAAACATGAACTCTTAATATTTGAAAGCAAAGTCCCGTGAAAACGCCACCCGAAATACCCGGAGTTTTAAATATAACCAGTATTTTCGTCATTTCGCAGCTTTCCACTGGAAACCTCCGTGATTGAATTCGACAGTAAAGGTAGTAAGAATCTATTTACGTGTACTTGAGGTGTTCATTACACGTTCTTAATCATTTCTGGGGACTATCATTGTGTATTTTAAGAGTTTAACCACAATTAGACAGTTTGTTTAGAAGTATTTACTGGAACCGCTACCATTTTAACTGATTCACACAAAAAAAACGCCAAAGCCAATCCTCCTAAATTGTAAACATAAAAACTATTCTCGTCATTCCAAGGCTTTAGACACCAAATCTGAGCTCTGTAAACATGAACTCTTAATATTTGAAAGCACAGTCCCGTGAAAACGCCACCCAAAGTACCCGGACTTGTAAACATTACCAGAATTACGTCATTTCACAGCTTTCCACTCGAAACCTCCGTGATTGAATTCGACAGTAAATGTAGTAAGAATCTATTTACGTGTACTTGAGGTGTTTATTACACGTTCTTAATCATTTCTGGTAACTCTCATTGTGTATTTTAACAGTTTTACCACAATTAGACAGTTTGCTTAGAAGTATTTACTGGAACCGCCACCATTTTAACTGATTCACACAAAGAAACGACAAAGCCAATCCTCCTAAATTGTAAACATAAACAATATTCTCCTCATTCCAAGGCTTTAGACACCAATTATGAG
Source organism: Myotis daubentonii (assembly GCF_963259705.1). NCBI lineage: Eukaryota > Metazoa > Chordata > Mammalia > Chiroptera > Vespertilionidae > Myotis > Myotis daubentonii. The sequence continues at coordinate 65,773 of NW_026775487.1, read as the reverse complement.
CTCTGTAAACATGAACTCTTAATATTTGAAAGCACAGTCCCGTGAAAATGCCACCAGAAGTACCCGTACTTGTAAACATTACCAGTATTTTCGTCATTTCACAGCTTTCCACTGGAAACCTCCGTGATTGAATTCGACAGTAAAGGTAGTAAGAATCTATTTACGTGTACTTGAGGTGTTCATTACACGTTCTTAATCATTTCTGGGGACCATCATTGTGTATTTTAAGAGTTTAACCACAATTAGACAGTTTGCTTAGAAGTATTTACTGGAAATGCCACCATTTTAACTGATTCACACAAAGAAACAACAAAGCCAATCCTATTAAATTGTAAACATAAAAACTATTCTCATCATTCCAAGGCTTTAGACACCAAATCTGAGCTCTGTAAACATGAACTCTTAATAATTGAAAGCACAGTCCCGTGAAAACGCCACACAAAGTACCCCGACTTGTAAACATTACCAGAATTACGGCATTTCACAGCTTTCCACTCGAAACCTCCGTGATTGAATTCGACAGTAAATGTAGTAAGAATCTATTTCAGGTCCTTGAGGTGTTTATTAAACGTTCTTAATCATTTCTGGGAACTCTCATTGTGTATTTTAACAGTTTTACCACAATTGGACAGTTTGCTTAGAAGTAGTTCCTGGAACCGTCACCATTTTAAATGATAGGCACAAAAAAGCGCCGAAGCCAATCCTCCTAAATTGTAAACATAAACAATATTCTCCTCATTCCAAGGCTTTAGACACCAATTCTGAGCTCTGTAAACATGAACTCTTAATATTTGAAAGCAAAGTCCCGTGAAAACGCCACCTGAAATACCCGCAGTTTTAAATATAACCAGTATTTTCGTCATTTCGCAGCTTTCCACTGGAAACCTCAGTGATTGAATTCGACAGTAAAGGTAGTAAGAATCTATTTACGTGTACTTGAGGTGTTCATTACACGTTCTTAATCATTTCTGGGGACTATCATTGTGTATTTTAAGAGTTTAACCACAATTAGACAGTTTGCTTAGAAGTATTTACTGGAACCGCCACCATTTTAACTGATTCACACAAAAAAAACGCCAAAGCCAATCCTCCTAAATTGTAAACATAAAAACTATTCTCGTCATTCCAAGGCTTTAGACACCAAATCTGAGCTCTGTAAACATGAACTCTTAATAATTGAAAGCACAGTCCCGTGAAAACGCCACCGAAAGTACCCGGACTTGTAAACATTACCAGAATTACGTCATTTCACAGCTTTCCACTCGAAACCTCCGTGATTAAATTCGACAGTAAATGTAGTAAGAATCTATTTATGTGTACTTGAGGTGTTTATTACACGTTCTTAATCATTTCTGGGAACTCTCATTGTGTATTTTAACAGTTTTACCACAATTAGACAGTTTGCTTAGAAGTATTTACTGGAACCGCCACCATTTTAACTGATTCACACAAAGAAACGAATAAGCCAATCCTCCTAAATTGTAAACATAAAAACTATTCTCGTCATTCCAAGGCTTTAGACACCAAATCTGAGCTCTGTAAACATGAACTCTTAATATTTGAAAGCACAGTCCCGTGAAAACGCCACCCAAAGTACCCGGACTTGTAAACATTACCAGTATTTTCGTCATTTCACAGCTTTCCACTGGAAACCTCTGTGATTGAATTCGACAGTAAAGGTAGTAAGAATCTATTTGCGTGTACTTGAGGTGTTTATTACACGTTCTTAATCATTTCTGGTAACTCTCATTGTGTATTTTAACAGTTTTACCACAATTAGACAGTTTGCTTAGAAGTATTTACTGGAACCGCCACCATTTTAACTGATTCACACAAAGAAACGACAAAGCCAATCCTCCTAAATTGTAAACATAAACAATATTCTCCTCATTCCAAGGCTTTAGACACCAATTCTGAGCTCTGTAAACATGAACTCTTAATATTTGAAAGCACAGTCCCGTGAAAACGCCACCAGAAGTACCCGTACTTGTAAACATTACCAGTATTTTCGTCATTTCACAGCTTTCCACTGGAAACCTCCGTGATTGAATTCGACAGTAAAGGTAGTAAGAATCTATTTACGTGTACTTGAGGTGTTCATTACACGTTCTTAATCATTTCTGGGGACTATCATTGTGTATTTTAAGAGTTTAACCACAATTAGACAGTTTGCTTAGAAGTATTTACTGGAACTGCCACCATTTTAACTGATTCACACAAAGAAACAACAAAGCCAATCCTATTAAATTGTAAACATAAAAACTATTCTCGTCATTCCAAGGCTTTAGACACCAAATCTGAGCTCTGTAAACATGAACTCTTAATAATTGAAAGCACAGTCCCGTGAAAACGCCACACAAAGTACCCCGACTTGTAAACATTACCAGAATTACGGCATTTCACAGCTTTCCACTCGAAACCTCCGTGATTGAATTCGACAGTAAATGTAGTAAGAATCTATTTCAGGTCCTTGAGGTGTTTATTAAACGTTCTTAATCATTTCTGGGAACTCTCATTGTGTATTTTAACAGTTTTACCACAATTGGACAGTTTGCTTAGAAGTAGTTCCTGGAACCGTCACCATTTTAAATGATAGGCACAAAAAAGCGCCGAAGCCAATCCTCCTAAATTGTAAACATAAACAATATTCTCCTCATTCCAAGGCTTTAGACACCAATTCTGAGCTCTGTAAACATGAACTCTTAATATTTGAAAGCAAAGTCCCGTGAAAACGCCACCCGAAATACCCGGAGTTTTAAATATAACCAGTATTTTCGTCATTTCGCAGCTTTCCACTGGAAACCTCCGTGATTGAATTCGACAGTAAAGGTAGTAAGAATCTATTTACGTGTACTTGAGGTGTTCATTACACGTTCTTAATCATTTCTGGGGACTATCATTGTGTATTTTAAGAGTTTAACCACAATTAGACAGTTTGCTTAGAAGTATTTACTGGAACCGCCACCATTTTAACTGATTCACACAAAAAAAACGCCAAAGCCAATCCTCCTAAATTGTAAACATAAAAACTATTCTCGTCATTCCAAGGCTTTAGACACCAAATCTGAGCTCTGTAAACATGAACTCTTAATAATTGAAAGCACAGTCCCGTGAAAACGCCACCGAAAGTACCCGGACTTGTAAACATTACCAGAATTACGTCATTTCACAGCTTTCCACTCGAAACCTCCGTGATTAAATTCGACAGTAAATGTAGTAAGATTCTATTTATGTGTACTTGAGGTGTTTATTACACGTTCTTAATCATTTCTGGTAACTCTCATTGTGTATTTTAACAGTTTTACCACAATTAGACAGTTTGCTTAGAAGTATTTACTGGAACCGCCACCATTTTAACTGATTCACACAAAGAAACGACAAAGCCAATCCTCCTAAATTGTAAACATAAACAATATTCTCCTCATTCCAAGGCTTTAGACACCAAATCTGAGCTCTGTAAACATGAACTCTTAATATTTGAAAGCACAGTCCCGTGAAAACGCCACCAGAAGTACCCGTACTTGTAAACATTACCAGTATTTTCGTCATTTCACAGCTTTCCACTGGAAACCTCCGTGATTGAATTCGACAGTAAATGTAGTAAGAATCTATTTCAGGTCCTTGAGGTGTTTATTAAACGTTCTTAATCATTTCTGGGAACTCTCATTGTGTATTTTAACAGTTTTACCACAATTGGAGAGTTTGCTTAGAAGTAGTTCCTGGAACCGTCACCATTTTAAATGATAGGCACAAAAAAGCGCCGAAGCCAATCCTCCTAAATTGTAAACATAAACAATATTCTCCTCATTCCAAGGCTTTAGACACCAATTCTGAGCTCTGTAAACATGAACTCTTAATATTTGAAAGCAAAGTCCCGTGAAAACGCCACCCGAAATACCCGGAGTTTTAAATATAACCAGTATTTTCGTCATTTCGCAGCTTTCCACTGGAAACCTCCGTGATTGAATTCGACAGTAAAGGTAGTAAGAATCTATTTACGTGTACTTGAGGTGTTCATTACACGTTCTTAATCATTTCTGGGGACTATCATTGTGTATTTTAAGAGTTTAACCACAATTAGACAGTTTGCTTAGAAGTATTTACTGGAACCGCCACCATTTTAACTGATTCACACAAAGAAACGACAAAGCCAATCCTCCTAAATTGTAAACATAAAAACTATTCTCGTCATTCCAAGGCTTTAGACACCAAATCTGAGCTCTGTAAACATGAACTCTTAATAATTGAAAGCACAGTCCCGTGAAAAGGCCACCGAAAGTACCCGGACTTGTAAACATTACCAGAATTACGTCATTTCACAGCTTTCCACTCGAAACCTCCGTGATTAAATTCGACAGTAAATGTAGTAAGAATCTATTTATGTGTACTTGAGGTGTTTATTACACGTTCTTAATCATTTCTGGTAACTCTCATTGTGTATTTTAACAGTTTGACCACAATTAGACAGTTTGCTTAGAAGTATTTACTGGAACCGCCACCATTTTAACTGATTCACACAAAGAAACGACAAAGCCAATCCTCCTAAATTGTAAACATAAAAACTATTCTCGTCATTCCAAGGCTTTAGACACCAAATCTGAGCTCTGTAAACATGAACTCTTAATATTTGAAAGCACAGTCCCGTGAAAACGCCACCCAAAGTCCCCGGACTTGTAAACATTACCAGAATTACGTCATTTCGCAGCTTTCCACTGGAAACCTCCGTGATTGAATTCGACAGTAAATGTAGTAAGAATCTATTTACGTGTACTTGAGGTGTTTATTACACGTTCTTAATCATTTCTGGTAAGTCTCATTGTGTATTTTAACAGTTTTACCACAATTAGACAGTTTGCTTAGAAGTATTTACTGGAACCGCCACCATTTTAACTGATTCACACAAAGAAACGACAAAGCCAATCCTCCTAAATTGTAAACATAAAAACTATTCTCGTCATTCCAAGGCTTTAGACACTAAATCTGAGCTCTGTAAACATGAACTCTTAATATTTGAAAGCACAGTCCCGTGAAAACGCCACCAGAAGTACCCGTACTTGTAAACATTACCAGTATTTTCGTCATTTCACAGCTTTCCACTGGAAACCTCCGTGATTGAATTCGACAGTAAAGGTAGTAAGAATCTATTTACGTGTACTTGAGGTGTTCATTACACGTTCTTAATCATTTCTGGGGACTATCATTGTGTATTTTAAGAGTTTAACCACAATTAGACAGTTTGCTTAGAAGTATTTACTGGAACTGCCACCATTTTAACTGATTCACACAAAGAAACGACAAAGCCAATCCTCCTAAATTGTAAACATAAAAACTATTCTCGTCATTCCAAGGCTTTAGACACCAAATCTGAGCTCTGTAAACATGAACTCTTAATAATTGAAAGCACAGTCCCGTGAAAACGCCACACAAAGTACCCCGACTTGTAAACATTACCAGAATTACGGCATTTCACAGCTTTCCACTCGAAACCTCCGTGATTGAATTCGACAGTAAATGTAGTAAGAATCTATTTCAGGTCCTTGAGGTGTTTATTAAACGTTCTTAATCATTTCTGGGAACTCTCATTGTGTATTTTAACAGTTTTACCACAACTGGACAGTTTGCTTAGAAGTAGTTCCTGGAACCGTCACCATTTTAAATGATAGGCACAAAAAAGCGCCGAAGCCAATCCTCCTAAATTGTAAACATAAACAATATTCTCCTCATTCCAAGGCTTTAGACACCAATTCTGAGCTCTGTAAACATGAACTCTTAATATTTGAAAGCAAAGTCCCGTGAAAACGCCACCCGAAATACCCGGAGTTTTAAATATAACCAGTATTTTCGTCATTTCGCAGCTTTCCACTGGAAACCTCCGTGATTGAATTCGACAGTAAAGGTAGTAAGAATCTATTTACGTGTACTTGAGGTGTTCATTACACGTTCTTAATCATTTCTGGGGACTATCATTGTGTATTTTAAGAGTTTAACCACAATTAGACAGTTTGCTTAGAAGTATTTACTGGAACCGCCACCATTTTAACTGATTCACACAAAAAAAACGCCAAAGCCAATCCTCCTAAATTGTAAACATAAAAACTATTCTCGTCATTCCAAGGCTTTAGACACCAAATGTGAGCTCTGTAAACATGAACTCTTAATAATTGAAAGCACAGTCCCGTGAAAAGGCCACCGAAAGTACCCGGACTTGTAAACATTACCAGAATTACGTCATTTCACAGCTTTCCACTCGAAACCTCCGTGATTAAATTCGACAGTAAATGTAGTAAGAATCTATTTATGTGTACTTGAGGTGTTTATTACACGTTCTTAATCATTTCTGGTAACTCTCATTGTGTATTTTAACAGTTTTACCACAATTAGACAGTTTGCTTAGAAGTATTTACTGGAACCGCCACCATTTTAACTGATTCACACAAAGAAACGACAAAGCCAATCCTCCTAAATTGTAAACATAAAAACTATTCTCGTCATTCCAAGGCTTTAGACACCAAATCTGAGCTCTGTAAACATGAACTCTTAATATTTGAAAGCACAGTCCCGTGAAAACGCCACCCAAAGTCCCCGGACTTGTAAACATTACCAGAATTACGTCATTTCGCAGCTTTCCACTGGAAACCTCCGTGATTGAATTCGACAGTAAATGTAGTAAGAATCTATTTACGTGTACTTGAGGTGTTTATTACACGTTCTTAATCATTTCTGGTAACTCTCATTGTGTATTTTAACAGTTTTACCACAATTAGACAGTTTGCTTAGAAGTATTTACTGGAACCGCCACCATTTTAACTGATTCACACAAAGAAACGACAAAGCCAATCCTCCTAAATTGTAAACATAAAAACTATTCTCGTCATTCCAAGGCTTTAGACACCAAATCTGAGCTCTGTAAACATGAACTCTTAATATTTGAAAGCACAGTCCCGTGAAAACGCCACCAGAAGTACCCGTACTTGTAAACATTACCAGTATTTTCGTCATTTCACAGCTTTCCACTGGAAACCCCCGTGATTGAATTCGACAGTAAAGGTAGTAAGAATCTATTTACGTGTACTTGAGGTGTTCATTACACGTTCTTAATCATTTCTGGGGACTATCATTGTGTATTTTAAGAGTTTAACCACAATTAGACAGTTTGCTTAGAAGTATTTACTGGAACTGCCACCATTTTAACTGATTCACACAAAGAAACGACAAAGCCAATCCTCCTAAATTGTAAACATAAAAACAATTCTCGTCATTCCAAGGCTTTAGACACCAAATCTGAGCTCTGTAAACATGAACTCTTAATAATTGAAAGCACAGTCCCGTGAAAACGCCACACAAAGTACCCCGACTTGTAAACATTACCAGAATTACGGCATTTCACAGCTTTCCACTCGAAACCTCCGTGATTGAATTCGACAGTAAATGTAGTAAGAATCTATTTCAGGTCCTTGAGGTGTTTATTAAACGTTCTTAATCATTTCTGGGAACTCTCATTGTGTATTTTAACAGTTTTACCACAATTGGACAGTTTGCTTAGAAGTAGTTCCTGGAACCGTCACCATTTTAAATGATAGGCACAAAAAAGCGCCGAAGCCAATCCTCCTAAATTGTAAACATAAGCAATATTCTCCTCATTCCAAGGCTTTAGACACCAATTCTGAGCTCTGTAAACATGAACTCTTAATATTTGAAAGCAAAGTCCCGTGAAAACGCCACCCGAAATACCCGGAGTTTTAAATATAACCAGTATTTTCGTCATTTCGCAGCTTTCCACTGGAAACCTCCGTGATTGAATTCGACAGTAAAGGTAGTAAGAATCTATTTACGTGTACTTGAGGTGTTCATTACACGTTCTTAATCATTTCTGGGGACTATCATTGTGTATTTTAAGAGTTTAACCACAATTAGACAGTTTGCTTAGAAGTATTTACTGGAACCGCCACCATTTTAACTGATTCACACAAAAAAAACGCCAAAGCCAATCCTCCTAAATTGTAAACATAAAAACTATTCTCGTCATTCCAAGGCTTTAGACACCAAATGTGAGCTCTGTAAACATGAACTCTTAATAATTGAAAGCACAGTCCCGTGAAAAGGCCACCGAAAGTACCCGGACTTGTAAACATTACCAGAATTACGTCATTTCACAGCTTTCCACTCGAAACCTCCGTGATTAAATTCGACAGTAAATGTAGTAAGAATCTATTTATGTGTACTTGAGGTGTTTATTACACGTTCTTAATCATTTCTGGTAACTCTCATTGTGTATTTTAACAGTTTTACCACAATTAGACAGTTTGCTTAGAAGTATTTACTGGAACCGCCACCATTTTAACTGATTCACACAAAGAAACGACAAAGCCAATCCTCCTAAATTGTAAACATAAAAACTATTCTCGTCATTCCAAGGCTTTAGACACCAAATCTGAGCTCTGTAAACATGAACTCTTAATATTTGAAAGCACAGTCCCGTGAAAACGCCACCCAAAGTACCCGGACTTGTAAACATTACCAGAATTACGTCATTTCACAGCTTTCCACTCGAAACCTCCGTGATTGAATTCGACAGTAAATGTAGTAAGAATCTATTTACGTGTACTTGAGGTGTTCATTACACGTTCTTAATCATTTCTGGGGACTATCATTGTGTATTTTAAGAGTTTAACCACAATTAGACAGTTTGCTTAGAAGTATTTACTGGAACTGCCACCATTTTAACTGATTCACACAAAGAAACAACAAAGCCAATCCTCCTAAATTGTAAACATAAAAACTATTCTCGTCATTCCAAGGCTTTAGACACCAAATCTGAGCTCTGTAAACATGAACTCTTAATAATTGAAAGCACAGTCCCGTGAAAACGCCACACAAAGTACCCCGACTTGTAAACATTATCAGAATTACGGCATTTCACAGCTTTCCACTCGAAACCTCCGTGATTGAATTCGACAGTAAATGTAGTAAGAATCTATTTCAGGTCCTTGAGGTGTTTATTAAACGTTCTTAATCATTTCTGGGAACTCTCATTGTGTATTTTAACAGTTTTACCACAACTGGACAGTTTGCTTAGAAGTAGTTCCTGGAACCGTCACCATTTTAAATGATAGGCACAAAAAAGCGCCGAAGCCAATCCTCCTAAATTGTAAACATAAACAATATTCTCCTCATTCCAAGGCTTTAGACACCAATTCTGAGCTCTGTAAACATGAACTCTTAATATTTGAAAGCAAAGTCGCGTGAAAACGCCACCCGAAATACCCGGAGTTTTAAATATAACCAGTATTTTCGTCATTTCGCAGCTTTCCACTGGAAACCTCCGTGATTGAATTCGACAGTAAAGGTAGTAAGAATCTATTTACGTGTACTTGAGGTGTTCATTACACGTTCTTAATCATTTCTGGGGACTATCATTGTGTATTTTAAGAGTTTAACCACAATTAGACAGTTTGCTTAGAAGTATTTACTGGAACCGCCACCATTTTAACTGATTCACACAAAAAAAACGCCAAAGCCAATCCTCCTAAATTGTAAACATAAAAACTATTCTCGTCATTCCAAGGCTTTAGACACCAAATGTGAGCTCTGTAAACATGAACTCTTAATAATTGAAAGCACAGTCCCGTGAAAAGGCCACCGAAAGTACCCGGACTTGTAAACATTACCAGAATTACGTCATTTCACAGCTTTCCACTCGAAACCTCCGTGATTAAATTCGACAGTAAATGTAGTAAGAATCTATTTATGTGTACTTGAGGTGTTTATTACACGTTCTTAATCATTTCTGGTAACTCTCATTGTGTATTTTAACAGTTTTACCACAATTAGACAGTTTGCTTAGAAGTATTTACTGGAACCGCCACCATTTTAACTGATTCACACAAAGAAACGACAAAGCCAATCCTCCTAAATTGTAAACATAAAAACTATTCTCGTCATTCCAAGGCTTTAGACACCAAATCTGAGCTCTGTAAACATGAACTCTTAATATTTGAAAGCACAGTCCCGTGAAAACGCCACCCAAAGTCCCCGGACTTGTAAACATTACCAGAATTACGTCATTTCGCAGCTTTCCACTGGAAACCTCCGTGATTGAATTCGACAGTAAATGTAGTAAGAATCTATTTACGTGTACTTGAGGTGTTTATTACACGTTCTTAATCATTTCTGGTAACTCTCATTGTGTATTTTAACAGTTTTACCACAATTAGACAGTTTGCTTAGAAGTATTTACTGGAACCGCCACCATTTTAACTGATTCACACAAAGAAACGACAAAGCCAATCCTCCTAAATTGTAAACATAAAAACTATTCTCGTCATTCCAAGGCTTTAGACACCAAATCTGAGCTCTGTAAACATGAACTCTTAATATTTGAAAGCACAGTCCCGTGAAAACGCCACCAGAAGTACCCGTACTTGTAAACATTACCAGTATTTTCGTCATTTCACAGCTTTCCACTGGAAACCCCCGTGATTGAATTCGACAGTAAAGGTAGTAAGAATCTATTTACGTGTACTTGAGGTGTTCATTACACGTTCTTAATCATTTCTGGGGACTATCATTGTGTATTTTAAGAGTTTAACCACAATTAGACAGTTTGCTTAGAAGTATTTACTGGAACTGCCACCATTTTAACTGATTCACACAAAGAAACGACAAAGCCAATCCTCCTAAATTGTAAACATAAAAACAATTCTCGTCATTCCAAGGCTTTAGACACCAAATCTGAGCTCTGTAAACATGAACTCTTAATAATTGAAAGCACAGTCCCGTGAAAACGCCACACAAAGTACCCCGACTTGTAAACATTACCAGAATTACGACATTTCACAGCTTTCCACTCGAAACCTCCGTGATTGAATTCGACAGTAAATGTAGTAAGAATCTATTTCAGGTCCTTGAGGTGTTTATTAAACGTTCTTAATCATTTCTGGGAACTCTCATTGTGTATTTTAACAGTTTTACCACAATTGGACAGTTTGCTTAGAAGTAGTTCCTGGAACCGTCACCATTTTAAATGATAGGCACAAAAAAGCGCCGAAGCCAATCCTCCTAAATTGTAAACATAAGCAATATTCTCCTCATTCCAAGGCTTTAGACACCAATTCTGAGCTCTGTAAACATGAACTCTTAATATTTGAAAGCAAAGTCCCGTGAAAACGCCACCCGAAATACCCGGAGTTTTAAATATAACCAGTATTTTCGTCATTTCGCAGCTTTCCACTGGAAACCTCCGTGATTGAATTCGACAGTAAATGTAGTAAGAATCTATTTACGTGTACTTGAGGTGTTTATTACACGTTCTTAATCATTTCTGGTAACTCTCATTGTGTATTTTAACAGTTTTACCACAATTAGACAGTTTGCTTAGAAGTATTTACTGGAACCGCCACCATTTTAACTGATTCACACAAAGAAACGACAAAGCCAATCCTCCTAAATTGTAAACATAAACAATATTCTCCTCATTCCAAGGCTTTAGACACCAATTCTGAGCTCTGTAAACATGAACTCTTAATATTTGAAAGCACAGTCCCGTGAAAACGCCACCAGAAGTACCCGTACTTGTAAACATTACCAGTATTTTCGTCATTTCACAGCTTTCCACTGGAAACCTCCGTGATTGAATTCGACAGTAAAGGTAGTAAGAATCTATTTCAGGTCCTTGAGGTGTTTATTAAACGTTCTTAATCATTTCTGGGAACTCTCATTGTGTATTTTAACAGTTTTACCACAATTGGACAGTTTGCTTAGAAGTAGTTCCTGGAACCGTCACCATTTTAAATGATAGGCACAAAAAAGCGCCGAAGCCAATCCTCCTAAATTGTAAACATAAGCAATATTCTCCTCATTCCAAGGCTTTAGACACCAATTCTGAGCTCTGTAAACATGAACTCTTAATATTTGAAAGCAAAGTCCCGTGAAAACGCCACCCGAAATACCCGGAGTTTTAAATATAACCAGTATTTTCGTCATTTCGCAGCGTTCCACTGGAAACCTCCGTGATTGAATTCGACAGTAAAGGTAGTAAGAATCTATTTACGTGTACTTGAGGTGTTCATTACACGTTCTTAATCATTTCTGGGGACTATCATTGTGTATTTTAAGAGTTTAACCACAATTAGACAGTTTGCTTAGAAGTATTTACTGGAACCGCCACCATTTTAACTGATTCACACAAAAAAAACGCCAAAGCCAATCCTCCTAAATTGTAAACATAAAAACTATTCTCGTCATTCCAAGGCTTTAGACACCAAATGTGACCTCTGTAAACATGAACTCTTAATAATTGAAAGCACAGTCCCGTGAAAAGGCCACCGAAAGTACCCGGACTTGTAAACATTACCAGAATTACGTCATTTCACAGCTTTCCACTCGAAACCTCCGTGATTAAATTCGACAGTAAATGTAGTAAGAATCTATTTATGTGTACTTGAGGTGTTTATTACACGTTCTTAATCATTTCTGGTAACTCTCATTGTGTATTTTAACAGTTTTACCACAATTAGACAGTTTGCTTAGAAGTATTTACTGGAACCGCCACCATTTTAACTGATTCACACAAAGAAACGACAAAGCCAATCCTCCTAAATTGTAAACATAAAAACTATTCTCGTCATTCCAAGGCTTTAGACACCAAATCTGAGCTCTGTAAACATGAACTCTTAATATTTGAAAGCACAGTCCCGTGAAAACGCCACCCAAAGTACCCGGACTTGTAAACATTACCAGAATTACGTCATTTCACAGCTTTCCACTCGAAACCTCCGTGATTGAATTCGACAGTAAATGTAGTAAGAATCTATTTACGTGTACTTGAGGTGTTTATTACACGTTCTTAATCATTTCTGGTAACTCTCATTGTGTATTTTAACAGTTTTACCACAATTAGACAGTTTGCTTAGAAGTATTTACTGGAACCACCACCATTTTAACTGATTCACACAAAGAAACGACAAAGCCAATCCTCCTAAATTGTAAACATAAACAATATTCTCCTCATTCCAAGGCTTTAGACACCAATTCTGAGCTCTGTAAACATGAACTCTTAATATTTGAAAGCACAGTCCCGTGAAAACGCCACCAGAAGTACCCGTACTTGTAAACATTACCAGTATTTTCGTCATTTCACAGCTTTCCACTGGAAACCTCCGTGATTGAATTCGACAGTAAAGGTAGTAAGAATCTATTTACGTGTACTTGAGGTGTTCATTACACGTTCTTAATCATTTCTGGGGACTATCATTGTGTATTTTAAGAGTTTAACCACAATTAGACAGTTTGCTTAGAAGTATTTACTGGAACTGCCACCATTTTAACTGATTCACACAAAGAAACAACAAAGCCAATCCTCCTAAATTGTAAACATAAAAACTATTCTCGTCATTCCAAGGCTTTAGACACCAAATCTGAGCTCTGTAAACATGAACTCTTAATAATTGAAAGCACAGTCCCGTGAAAACGCCACACAAAGTACCCCGACTTGTAAACATTACCAGAATTACGGCATTTCACAGCTTTCCACTCGAAACCTCCGTGATTGAATTCGACAGTAAATGTAGTAAGAATCTATTTCAGGTCGTTGAGGTGTTTATTAAACGTTCTTAATCATTTCTGGGAACTCTCATTGTGTATTTTAACAGTTTTACCACAATTGGACAGTTTGCTTAGAAGTAGTTCCTGGAACCGTCACCATTTTAAATGATAGGCACAAAAAAGCGCCGAAGCCAATCCTCCTAAATTGTAAACATAAGCAATATTCTCCTCATTCCAAGGCTTTAGACACCAATTCTGAGCTCTGTAAACATGAACTCTTAATATTTGAAAGCAAAGTCCCGTGAAAACGCCACCCGAAATACCCGGAGTTTTAAATATAACCAGTATTTTCGTCATTTCGCAGAGTTCCACTGGAAACCTCCGTGATTGAATACGACAGTAAAGGTAGTAAGAATCTATTTACGTGTACTTGAGGTGTTCATTACACGTTCTTAATCATTTCTGGGGACTATCATTGTGTATTTTAAGAGTTTAACCACAATTAGACAGTTTGCTTAGAAGTATTTACTGGAACCGCCACCATTTTAACTGATTCACACAAAAAAAACGCCAAAGCCAATCCTCCTAAATTGTAAACATAAAAACTATTCTCGTCATTCCAAGGCTTTAGACACCAAATGTGAGCTCTGTAAACATGAACTCTTAATAATTGAAAGCACAGTCCCGTGAAAAGGCCACCGAAAGTACCCGGACTTGTAAACATTACCAGAATTACGTCATTTCACAGCTTTCCACTCGAAACCTCCGTGATTAAATTCGACAGTAAATGTAGTAAGAATCTATTTATGTGTACTTGAGGTGTTTATTACACGTTCTTAATCATTTCTGGGGACTATCATTGTGTATTTTAACAGTTTTACCACAATTAGACAGTTTGCTTAGAAGTATTTACTGGAACCGCCACCATTTTAACTGATTCACACAAAGAAACGACAAAGCCAATCCTCCTAAATTGTAAACATAAACAATATTCTCCTCATTCCAAGGCTTTAGACACCAATTCTGAGCTCTTAAACATGAACTCTTAATATTTGAAAGCACAGTCCCGTGAAAACGCCACCAGAAGTACCCGTACTTGTAAACATTACCAGTATTTTCGTCATTTCACAGCTTTCCACTGGAAACCTCCGTGATTGAATTCGACAGTAAAGGTAGTAAGAATCTATTTACGTGTACTTGAGGTGTTCATTACACGTTCTTAATCATTTCTGGGGACTATCATTGTGTATTTTAAGAGTTTAACCACAATTAGACAGTTTGCTTAGAAGCATTTACTGGAACTGCCACCATTTTAACTGATTCACACAAAGAAACGACAAAGCCAATCCTCCTAAATTGTAAACATAAAAACTATTCTCGTCATTCCAAGGCTTTAGACACCAAATCTGAGCTCTGTAAACATGAACTCTTAATAATTGAAAGCACAGTCCCGTGAAAACGCCACACAAAGTACCCCGACTTGTAAACATTACCAGAATTACGGCATTTCACAGCTTTCCACTCGAAACCTCCGTGATTGAATTCGACAGTAAATGTAGTAAGAATCTATTTCAGGTCCTTGAGGTGTTTATTAAACGTTCTTAATCATTTCTGGGAACTCTAATTGTGTATTTTAACAGTTTTACCACAATTGGACAGTTTGCTTAGAAGTAGTTCCTGGAACCGTCACCATTTTAAATGATAGGCACAAAAAAGCGCCGAAGCCAATCCTCCTAAATTGTAAACATAAACAATATTCTCCTCATTCCAAGGCTTTAGACACCAATTCTGAGCTCTGTAAACATGAACTCTTAATATTTGAAAGCAAAGTCCCGTGAAAACGCCACCCGAAATACCCGGAGTTTTAAATATAACCAGTATTTTCGTCATTTCGCAGCTTTCCACTGGAAACCTCCGTGATTGAATTCGACAGTAAAGGTAGTAAGAATCTATTTACGTGTACTTGAGGTGTTCATTACACGTTCTTAATCATTTCTGGGGACTATCATTGTGTATTTTAAGAGTTTAACCACAATTAGACAGTTTGCTTAGAAGTATTTACTGGAACCGCCACCATTTTAACTGATTCACACAAAAAAAACGCCAAAGCCAATCCTCCTAAATTGTAAACATAAAAACTATTCTCGTCATTCCAAGGCTTTAAACACCAAATCTGAGCTCTGTAAACATGAACTCTTAATAATTGAAAGCACAGTCCCGTGAAAACGCCACACAAAGTACCCCGACTTGTAAACATTACCAGAATTACGGCATTTCACAGCTTTCCACTCGAAACCTCCGTGATTGAATTCGACAGTAAATGTAGTAAGAATCTATTTCAGGTCCTTGAGGTGTTTATTAAACGTTCTTAATCATTTCTGGGAACTCTCATTGTGTATTTTAACAGTTTTACCACAATTGGACAGTTTGCTTAGAAGTAGTTCCTGGAACCGTCACCATTTTAAATGATAGGCACAAAAAAGCGCCGAAGCCAATCCTCCTAAATTGTAAACATAAACAATATTCTCCTCATTCCAAGGCTTTAGACACCAATTCTGAGCTCTGTAAACATGAACTCTTAATATTTGAAAGCAAAGTCCCGTGAAAACGCCACCCGAAATACCCGGAATTTAAAATATAACCAGTATTTTCGTCATTTCGCAGCTTTCCACTGGAAACCTCCGTGATTGAATTCGACAGTAAAGGTAGTAAGAATCTATTTACGTGTACTTGAGGTGTTCATTACACGTTCTTAATCATTTCTGGGGACTATCATTGTGTATTTTAAGAGTTTAACCACAATTAGACAGTTTGCTTAGAAGTATTTACTGGAACCGCCACCATTTTAACTGATTCACACAAAAAAAACGCCAAAGCCAATCCTCCTAAATTGTAAACATAAAAACTATTCTCGTCATTCCAAGGCTTTAGACACCAAATGTGAGCTCTGTAAACATGAACTCTTAATAATTGAAAGCACAGTCCCGTGAAAAGGCCACCGAAAGTACCCGGACTTGTAAACATTACCAGAATTACGTCATTTCACAGCTTTCCACTCGAAACCTCCGTGATTAAATTCGACAGTAAATGTAGTAAGAATCTATTTATGTGTACTTGAGGTGTTTATTACACGTTCTTAATCATTTCTGGTAACTCTCATTGTGTATTTTAACAGTTTGACCACAATTAGACAGTTTGCTTAGAAGTATTTACTGGAACCGCCACCATTTTAACTGATTCACACAAAGAAACGACAAAGCCAATCCTCCTAAATTGTAAACATAAAAACTATTCTCGTCATTCCAAGGCTTTAGACACCAAATCTGAGCTCTGTAAACATGAACTCTTAATATTTGAAAGCACAGTCCCGTGAAAACGCCACCCAAAGTCCCCGGACTTGTAAACATTACCAGAATTACGTCATTTCGCAGCTTTCCACTGGAAACCTCCGTGATTGAATTCGACAGTAAATGTAGTAAGAATCTATTTACGTGTACTTGAGGTGTTTATTACACGTTCTTAATCATTTCTGGTAACTCTCATTGTGTATTTTAACAGTTTTACCACAATTAGACAGTTTGCTTAGAAGTATTTACTGGAACCGCCACCATTTTAACTGATTCACACAAAGAAACGACAAAGCCAATCCTCCTAAATTGTAAACATAAACAATATTCTCCTCATTCCAAGGCTTTAGACACCAATTCTGAGCTCTGTAAACATGAACTCTTAATATTTGAAAGCACAGTCCCGTGAAAACGCCACCAGAAGTACCCGTACTTGTAAACATTACCAGTATTTTCGTCATTTCACAGCTTTCCACTGGAAACCTCCGTGATTGAATTCGACAGTAAAGGTAGTAAGAATCTATTTATGTGTACTTGAGGTGTTCATTACACGTTCTTAATCATTTCTGGGGACTATCATTGTGTATTTTAAGAGTTTAACCACAATTAGACAGTTTGCTTAGAAGTATTTACTGGAACTGCCACCATTTTAACTGATTCACACAAAGAAACAACAAAGCCAATCCTCCTAAATTGTAAACATAAAAACTATTCTCGTCATTCCAAGGCTTTAGACACCAAATCTGAGCTCTGTAAACATGAACTCTTAATAATTGAAAGCACAGTCCTGTGAAAACGCCACACAAAGTACCCCGACTTGTAAACATTACCAGAATTACGGCATTTCACAGCTTTCCACTCGAAACCTCCGTGATTGAATTCGACAGTAAATGTAGTAAGAATCTATTTCAGGTCCTTGAGGTGTTTATTAAACGTTCTTAATCATTTCTGGGAACTCTCATTGTGTATTTTAACAGTTTTACCACAATTGGACAGTTTGCTTAGAAGTAGTTCCTGGAACCGTCACCATTTTAAATGATAGGCACAAAAAAGCGCCGAAGCCAATCCTCCTAAATTGTAAACATAAGCAATATTCTCCTCATTCCAAGGCTTTAGACACCAATTCTGAGCTCTGTAAACATGAACTCTTAATATTTGAAAGCAAAGTCCCGTGAAAACGCCACCCGAAATACCCGGAGTTTTAAATATAACCAGTATTTTCGTCATTTCGCAGCTTTCCACTGGAAACCTCCGTGATTGAATTCGACAGTAAAGGTAGTAAGAATCTATTTACGTGTACTTGAGGTGTTCATTACACGTTCTTAATCATTTCTGGGGACTATCATTGTGTATTTTAAGAGTTTAACCACAATTAGACAGTTTGCTTAGAAGTATTTACTGGAACCGCCACCATTTTAACTGATTCACACAAAAAAAACGCCAAAGCCAATCCTCCTAAATTGTAAACATAAAAACTATTCTCGTCATTCCAAGGCTTTAGACACCAAATCTGAGCTCTGTAAACATGAACTCTTAATGATTGAAAGCACAGTCCCGTGAAAAGGCCACCGAAAGTACCCGGACTTGTAAACATTACCAGAATTACGTCATTTCACAGCTTTCCACTCGAAACCTCCGTGATTAAATTCGACAGTAAATGTAGTAAGAATCTATTTATGTATACTTGAGGTGTTTATTACACGTTCTTAATCATTTCTGGTAACTCTCATTGTGTATTTTAACAGTTTTACCACAATTAGACAGTTTGCTTAGAAGTATTTACTGGAACCGCCACCATTTTAACTGATTCACACAAAGAAACGACAAAGCCAATCCTCCTAAATTGTAAACATAAAAACTATTCTCGTCATTCAAAGGCTTTAGACACCAATTCTGAGCTCTGTAAACATGAACTCTTAATATTTGAAAGCACAGTCCCGTGAAAACGCCACCAGAAGTACCCGTACTTGTAAACATTACCAGTATTTTCGTCATTTCACAGCTTTCCACTGGAAACCTCTGTGATTGAATTCGACAGTAAAGGTAGTAAGAATCTATTTACGTGTACTTGAGGTGTTCATTACACGTTCTTAATCATTTCTGGGGACTATCATTGTGTATTTTAAGAGTTTAACCACAATTAGACAGTTTGCTTAGAAGTATTTACTGGAACTGCCACCATTTTAACTGATTCACACAAAGAAACAACAAAGCCAATCCTCCTAAATTGTAAACATAAAAACTATTCTCGTCATTCCAAGGCTTTAAACACCAAATCTGAGCTCTGTAAACATGAACTCTTAATAATTGAAAGCACAGTCCCGTGAAAACGCCACACAAAGTACCCCGACTTGTAAACATTACCAGAATTACGGCATTTCACAGCTTTCCACTCGAAACCTCCGTGATTGAATTCGACAGTAAATGTAGTAAGAATCTATTTCAGGTCCTTGAGGTGTTTATTAAACGTTCTTAATCATTTCTGGGAACTCTCATTGTGTATTTTAACAGTTTTACCACAATTGGACAGTTTGCTTAGAAGTAGTTCCTGGAACCGTCACCATTTTAAATGATAGGCACAAAAAAGCGCCGAAGCCAATCCTCCTAAATTGTAAACATAAACAATATTCTCCTCATTCCAAGGCTTTAGACACCAATTCTGAGCTCTGTAAACATGAACTCTTAATATTTGAAAGCAAAGTCCCGTGAAAACGCCACCCGAAATACCCGGAATTTAAAATATAACCAGTATTTTCGTCATTTCGCAGCTTTCCACTGGAAACCTCCGTGATTGAATTCGACAGTAAAGGTAGTAAGAATCTATTTACGTGTACTTGAGGTGTTCATTACACGTTCTTAATCATTTCTGGGGACTATCATTGTGTATTTTAAGAGTTTAACCACAATTAGACAGTTTGCTTAGAAGTATTTACTGGAACCGCCACCATTTTAACTGATTCACACAAAAAAAACGCCAAAGCCAATCCTCCTAAATTGTAAACATAAAAACTATTCTCGTCATTCCAAGGCTTTAGACACCAAATCTGAGCTCTGTAAACATGAACTCTTAATAATTGAAAGCACAGTCCCGTGAAAAGGCCACCGAAAGTACCCGGACTTGTAAACATTACCAGAATTACGTCATTTCACAGCTTTCCACTCGAAACCTCCGTGATTAAATTCGACAGTAAATGTAGTAAGAATCTATTTATGTGTACTTGAGGTGTTTATTACACGTTCTTAATCATTTCTGGTAACTCTCATTGTGTATTTTAACAGTTTTACCACAATTAGACAGTTTGCTTAGAAGTATTTACTGGAACCGCCACCATTTTAACTGATTCACACAAAGAAACGACAAAGCCAATCCTCCTAAATTGTAAACATAAAAACTATTCTCGTCATTCCAAGGCTTTAGACACCAAATCTGAGCTCTGTAAACATGAACTCTTAATATTTGAAAGCACAGTCCCGTGAAAACGCCACCCAAAGTACCCGGACTTGTAAACATTACCAGAATTACGTCATTTCGCAGCTTTCCACTGGAAACCTCCGTGATTGAATTTGACAGTAAATGTAGTAAGAATCTACTTACGTGTACTTGAGGTGTTTATTACACGTTCTTAATCATTTCTGGTAACTCTCATTGTGTATTTTAACAGTTTTACCACAATTAGACAGTTTGCTTAGAAGTATTTACTGGAACCGCCACCATTTTAACTGATTCACACAAAGAAACGACAAAGCCAATCCTCCTAAATTGTAAACATAAACAATATTCTCCTCATTCCAAGGCTTTAGACACCAATTCTGAGCTCTGTAAACATGAACTCTTAATATTTGAAAGCACAGTCCCGTGAAAACGCCACCAGAAGTACCCGTACTTGTAAACATTACCAGTATTTTCGTCATTTCACAGCTTTCCACTGGAAACCTCCGTGATTGAATTCGACAGTAAAGGTAGTAAGAATCTATTTACGTGTACTTGAGGTGTTCATTACACGTTCTTAATCATTTCTGGGGACTATCATTGTGTATTTTAAGAGTTTAACCACAATTAGACAGTTTGCTTAGAAGCATTTACTGGAACTGCCACCATTTTAACTGATTCACACAAAGAAACGACAAAGCCAATCCTCCTAAATTGTAAACATAAAAACTATTCTCGTCATTCCAAGGCTTTAGACACCAAATCTGAGCTCTGTAAACATGAACTCTTAATAATTGAAAGCACAGTCCCGTGAAAACGCCACACAAAGTACCCCGACTTGTAAACATTACCAGAATTACGGCATTTCACAGCTTTCCACTCGAAACCTCCGTGATTGAATTCGACAGTAAATGTAGTAAGAATCTATTTCAGGTCCTTGAGGTGTTTATTAAACGTTCTTAATCATTTCTGGGAACTCTCATTGTTTATTTTAACAGTTTTACCACAATTGGACAGTTTGCTTAGAAGTAGTTCCTGGAACCGTCACCATTTTAAATGATAGGCACAAAAAAGCGCCGAAGCCAATCCTCCTAAATTGTAAACATAAACAATATTCTCCTCATTCCAAGGCTTTAGACACCAATTCTGAGCTCTGTAAACATGAACTCTTAATATTTGAAAGCAAAGTCCCGTGAAAACGCCACCCAAAATACCCGGAGTTTTAAATATAACCAGTATTTTCGTCATTTCGCAGCTTTCCACTGGAAACCTCCGTGATTAAATTCGACAGTAAAGGTAGTAAGAATCTATTTACGTGTACTTGAGGTGTTCATTACACGTTCTTAATCATTTCTGGGGACTATCATTGTGTATTTTAAGAGTTTAACCACAATTAGACAGTTTGCTTAGAAGTATTTACTGGAACCGCCACCATTTTAACTGATTCACACAAAAAAAACGCCAAAGCCAATCCTCCTAAATTGTAAACATAAAAACTATTCTCGTCATTCCAAGGCTTTAGACACCAAATCTGAGCTCTGTAAACATGAACCCTTAATGATTGAAAGCACAGTCCCGTGAAAAGGCCACCGAAAGTACCCGGACTTGTAAACATTACCAGAATTACGTCATTTCACAGCTTTCCACTCGAAACCTCCGTGATTAAATTCGACAGTAAATGTAGTAAGAATCTATTTATGTATACTTGAGGTGTTTATTACACGTTCTTAATCATTTCTGGTAACTCTCATTGTGTATTTTAACAGTTTTACCACAATTAGACAGTTTGCTTAGAAGTATTTACTGGAACCGCCACCATTTTAACTGATTCACACAAAGAAACGACAAAGCCAATCCTCCTAAATTGTAAACATAAAAACTATTCTCATCATTCAAAGGCTTTAGACACCAAACCTGAGCTCTGTAAACATGAACTCTTAATATTTGAAAGCACAGTCCCGTGAAAACGCCACCCAAAGTCCCCGGACTTGTAAACATTACCAGAATTACGTCATTTCACAGCTTTCCACTCGAAACCTCCGTGATTGAATTCGACAGTAAATGTAGTAAGAATCTATTTACGTGTACTTGAGGTGTTTATTACACGTTCTTAATCATTTCTGGTAACTCTCATTGTGTATTTTAACAGTTTTACCACAATTAGACAGTTTGCTTAGAAGTATTTACTGGAACCGCCACCATTTTAACTGATTCACACAAAGAAACGACAAAGCCAATCCTCCTAAATTGTAAACATAAACAATATTCTCCTCATTCCAAGGCTTTAGACACCAATTCTGAGCTCTGTAAACATGAACTCTTAATATTTGAAAGCACAGTCCCGTGAAAAAGCCACCAGAAGTACCCGTACTTGTAAACATTACCAGTATTTTCGTCATTTCACAGCTTTCCACTGGAAACCTCCGTGATTGAATTCGACAGTAAAGGTAGTAAGAATCTATTTACGTGTACTTGAGGTGTTCATTACACGTTCTTAATCATTTCTGGGGACTATCATTGTGTATTTTAAGAGTTTAACCACAATTAGACAGTTTGCTTAGAAGTATTTACTGGAACTGCCACCATTTTAACTGATTCACACAAAGAAACAACAAAG
Organism: Myotis daubentonii; assembly: GCF_963259705.1. Taxonomy (NCBI): domain Eukaryota; kingdom Metazoa; phylum Chordata; class Mammalia; order Chiroptera; family Vespertilionidae; genus Myotis; species Myotis daubentonii. The sequence continues at coordinate 42,837 of NW_026775487.1, read as the reverse complement.
CCAATCCTCCTAAATTGTAAACATAAAAACTATTCTCGTCATTCCAAGGCTTTAAACACCAAATCTGAGCTCTGTAAACATGAACTCTTAATAATTGAAAGCACAGTCCCGTGAAAACGCCACACAAAGTACCCCGACTTGTAAACATTACCAGAATTACGGCATTTCACAGCTTTCCACTCGAAACCTCCGTGATTGAATTCGACAGTAAATGTAGTAAGAATCTATTTCAGGTCCTTGAGGTGTTTATTAAACGTTCTTAATCATTTCTGGGAACTCTCATTGTGTATTTTAACAGTTTTACCACAATTGGACAGTTTGCTTAGAAGTAGTTCCTGGAACCGTCACCATTTTAAATGATAGGCACAAAAAAGCGCCGAAGCCAATCCTCCTAAATTGTAAACATAAACAATATTCTCCTCATTCCAAGGCTTTAGACACCAATTCTGAGCTCTGTAAACATGAACTCTTAATATTTGAAAGCAAAGTCCCGTGAAAACGCCACCCGAAATACCCGGAATTTTAAATATAACCAGTATTTTCGTCATTTCGCAGCTTTCCACTGGAAACCTCCGTGATTGAATTCGACAGTAAAGGTAGTAAGAATCTATTTACGTGTACTTGAGGTGTTCATTACACGTTCTTAATCATTTCTGGGGACTATCATTGTGTATTTTAAGAGTTTAACCACAATTAGACAGTTTGCTTAGAAGTATTTACTGGAACCGCCACCATTTTAACTGATTCACACAAAAAAAACGCCAAAGCCAATCCTCCTAAATTGTAAACATAAAAATTATTCTCGTCATTCCAAGGCTTTAGACACCAAATCTGAGCTCTGTAAACATGAACTCTTAATAATTGAAAGCACAGTCCCGTGAAAACGCCACCGAAAGTACCCGGACTTTTAAAATTACCAGAATTACGTCATTTCACAGCTTTCCACTCGAAACCTCCGTGATTAAATTCGACAGTAAATGTAGTAAGAATCTATTTATGTGTACTTGAGGTGTTTATTACACGTTCTTAATCATTTCTGGTAACTCTCATTGTGTATTTTAACAGTTTTACCACAATTAGACAGTTTGCTTAGAAGTATTTACTGGAACCGCCACCATTTTAACTGATTCACACAAAGAAACGACAAAGCCAATCCTCCTAAATTGTAAACATAAAAACTATTCTCGTCATTCCAAGGCTTTAGACACCAAATCTGAGCTCTGTAAACATGAACTCTTAATATTTGAAAGCACAGTCCCGTGAAAACGCCACCCAAAGTACCCGGACTTGTAAACATTACCAGAATTACGGCATTTCACAGCTTTCCACTCGAAACCTCCGTGATTGAATTCGACAGTAAATGTAGTAAGAATCTATTTCAGGTCCTTGAGGTGTTTATTAAACGTTCTTAATCATTTCTGGGAACTCTCATTGTTTATTTTAACAGTTTTACCACAATTGGACAGTTTGCTTAGAAGTAGTTCCTGGAACCGTCACCATTTTAAATGATAGGCACAAAAAAGCGCCGAAGCCAATCCTCCTAAATTGTAAACATAAACAATATTCTCCTCATTCCAAGGCTTTAGACACCAATTCTGAGCTCTGTAAACATGAACTCTTAATATTTGAAAGCAAAGTCCCGTGAAAACGCCACCCAAAATACCCGGAGTTTTAAATATAACCAGTATTTTCGTCATTTCGCAGCTTTCCACTGGAAACCTCCGTGATTAAATTCGACAGTAAAGGTAGTAAGAATCTATTTACGTGTACTTGAGGTGTTCATTACACGTTCTTAATCATTTCTGGGGACTATCATTGTGTATTTTAAGAGTTTAACCACAATTAGACAGTTTGCTTAGAAGTATTTACTGGAACCGCCACCATTTTAACTGATTCACACAAAAAAAACGCCAAAGCCAATCCTCCTAAATTGTAAACATAAAAACTATTCTCGTCATTCCAAGGCTTTAGACACCAAATCTGAGCTCTGTAAACATGAACCCTTAATGATTGAAAGCACAGTCCCGTGAAAAGGCCACCGAAAGTACCCGGACTTGTAAACATTACCAGAATTACGTCATTTCACAGCTTTCCACTCGAAACCTCCGTGATTAAATTCGACAGTAAATGTAGTAAGAATCTATTTATGTATACTTGAGGTGTTTATTACACGTTCTTAATCATTTCTGGTAACTCTCATTGTGTATTTTAACAGTTTTACCACAATTAGACAGTTTGCTTAGAAGTATTTACTGGAACCGCCACCATTTTAACTGATTCACACAAAGAAACGACAAAGCCAATCCTCCTAAATTGTAAACATAAAAACTATTCTCATCATTCAAAGGCTTTAGACACCAAACCTGAGCTCTGTAAACATGAACTCTTAATATTTGAAAGCACAGTCCCGTGAAAACGCCACCCAAAGTCCCCGGACTTGTAAACATTACCAGAATTACGTCATTTCACAGCTTTCCACTCGAAACCTCCGTGATTGAATTCGACAGTAAATGTAGTAAGAATCTATTTACGTGTACTTGAGGTGTTTATTACACGTTCTTAATCATTTCTGGTAACTCTCATTGTGTATTTTAACAGTTTTACCACAATTAGACAGTTTGCTTAGAAGTATTTACTGGAACCGCCACCATTTTAACTGATTCACACAAAGAAACGACAAAGCCAATCCTCCTAAATTGTAAACATAAACAATATTCTCCTCATTCCAAGGCTTTAGACACCAATTCTGAGCTCTGTAAACATGAACTCTTAATATTTGAAAGCACAGTCCCGTGAAAAAGCCACCAGAAGTACCCGTACTTGTAAACATTACCAGTATTTTCGTCATTTCACAGCTTTCCACTGGAAACCTCCGTGATTGAATTCGACAGTAAAGGTAGTAAGAATCTATTTACGTGTACTTGAGGTGTTCATTACACGTTCTTAATCATTTCTGGGGACTATCATTGTGTATTTTAAGAGTTTAACCACAATTAGACAGTTTGCTTAGAAGTATTTACTGGAACTGCCACCATTTTAACTGATTCACACAAAGAAACAACAAAGCCAATCCTCCTAAATTGTAAACATAAAAACTATTCTCGTCATTCCAAGGCTTTAAACACCAAATCTGAGCTCTGTAAACATGAACTCTTAATAATTGAAAGCACAGTCCCGTGAAAACGCCACACAAAGTACCCCGACTTGTAAACATTACCAGAATTACGGCATTTCACAGCTTTCCACTCGAAACCTCCGTGATTGAATTCGACAGTAAATGTAGTAAGAATCTATTTCAGGTCCTTGAGGTGTTTATTAAACGTTCTTAATCATTTCTGGGAACTCTCATTGTGTATTTTAACAGTTTTACCACAATTGGACAGTTTGCTTAGAAGTAGTTCCTGGAACCGTCACCATTTTAAATGATAGGCACAAAAAAGCGCCGAAGCCAATCCTCCTAAATTGTAAACATAAACAATATTCTCCTCATTCCAAGGCTTTAGACACCAATTCTGAGCTCTGTAAACATGAACTCTTAATATTTGAAAGCAAAGTCCCGTGAAAACGCCACCCGAAATACCCGGAATTTTAAATATAACCAGTATTTTCGTCATTTCGCAGCTTTCCACTGGAAACCTCCGTGATTGAATTCGACAGTAAAGGTAGTAAGAATCTATTTACGTGTACTTGAGGTGTTCATTACACGTTCTTAATCATTTCTGGGGACTATCATTGTGTATTTTAAGAGTTTAACCACAATTAGACAGTTTGCTTAGAAGTATTTACTGGAACCGCCACCATTTTAACTGATTCACACAAAAAAAACGCCAAAGCCAATCCTCCTAAATTGTAAACATAAAAATTATTCTCGTCATTCCAAGGCTTTAGACACCAAATCTGAGCTCTGTAAACATGAACTCTTAATAATTGAAAGCACAGTCCCGTGAAAACGCCACCGAAAGTACCCGGACTTTTAAAATTACCAGAATTACGTCATTTCACAGCTTTCCACTCGAAACCTCCGTGATTAAATTCGACAGTAAATGTAGTAAGAATCTATTTATGTGTACTTGAGGTGTTTATTACACGTTCTTAATCATTTCTGGTAACTCTCATTGTGTATTTTAACAGTTTTACCACAATTAGACAGTTTGCTTAGAAGTATTTACTGGAACCGCCACCATTTTAACTGATTCACACAAAGAAACGACAAAGCCAATCCTCCTAAATTGTAAACATAAAAACTATTCTCGTCATTCCAAGGCTTTAGACACCAAATCTGAGCTCTGTAAACATGAACTCTTAATATTTGAAAGCACAGTCCCGTGAAAACGCCACCCAAAGTACCCGGACTTGTAAACATTACCAGAATTACGGCATTTCACAGCTTTCCACTCGAAACCTCCGTGATTGAATTCGACAGTAAATGTAGTAAGAATCTATTTCAGGTCCTTGAGGTGTTTATTAAACGTTCTTAATCATTTCTGGGAACTCTCATTGTTTATTTTAACAGTTTTACCACAATTGGACAGTTTGCTTAGAAGTAGTTCCTGGAACCGTCACCATTTTAAATGATAGACACAAAAAAGCGCCGAAGCCAATCCTCCTAAATTGTAAACATAAACAATATTCTCCTCATTCCAAGGCTTTAGACACCAATTCTGAGCTCTGTAAACATGAACTCTTAATATTTGAAAGCAAAGTCCCGTGAAAACGCCACCCGAAATACCCGGAGTTTTAAATATAACCAGTATTTTCGTCATTTCGCAGCTTTCCACTGGAAACCTCCGTGATTAAATTCGACAGTAAAGGTAGTAAGAATCTATTTACGTGTACTTGAGGTGTTCATTACACGTTCTTAATCATTTCTGGGGACTATCATTGTGTATTTTAAGAGTTTAACCACAATTAGACAGTTTACTTAGAAGTATTTACTGGAACCGCCACCATTTTAACTGATTCACACAAAAAAAACGCCAAAGCCAATCCTCCTAAATTGTAAACATAAAAACTATTCTCGTCATTCCAAGGCTTTAGACACCAAATCTGAGCTCTGTAAACATGAACCCTTAATGATTGAAAGCACAGTCCCGTGAAAAGGCCACCGAAAGTACCCGGACTTGTAAACATTACCAGAATTACGTCATTTCACAGCTTTCCACTCGAAACCTCCGTGATTAAATTCGACAGTAAATGTAGTAAGAATCTATTTATGTATACTTGAGGTGTTTATTACACGTTCTTAATCATTTCTGGTAACTCTCATTGTGTATTTTAACAGTTTTACCACAATTAGACAGTTTGCTTAGAAGTATTTACTGGAACCGCCACCATTTTAACTGATTCACACAAAGAAACGACAAAGCCAATCCTCCTAAATTGTAAACATAAAAACTATTCTCGTCATTCCAAGGCTTTAGACACCAAATCTGAGCTCTGTAAACATGAACTCTTAATTATTGAAAGCACAGTCCCGTGAAAACGCCACCAGAAGTACCCGTACTTGTAAACATTACCAGTATTTTCGTCATTTCACAGCTTTCCACTGGAAACCTCCGTGATTGAATTCGACAGTAAAGGTAGTAAGAATCTATTTACGTGTACTTGAGGTGTTCATTACACGTTCTTAATCATTTCTGGGGACTATCATTGTGTATTTTAAGAGTTTAACCACAATTAGACAGTTTGCTTAGAAGTATTTACTGGAACCGCCACCATTTTAACTGATTCACACAAAAAAAACGCCAAAGCCAATCCTCCTAAATTGTAAACATAAAAATTATTCTCGTCATTCCAAGGCTTTAGACACCAAATCTGAGCTCTGTAAACATGAACTCTTAATAATTGAAAGCACAGTCCCGTGAAAACGCCACAGAAAGTACCCGGACTTTTAAAATTACCAGAATTACGTCATTTCACAGCTTTCCACTCGAAACCTCCGTGATTAAATTCGACAGTAAATGTAGTAAGAATCTATTTATGTGTACTTGAGGTGTTTATTACACGTTCTTAATCATTTCTGGTAACTCTCATTGTGTATTTTAACAGTTTTACCACAATTAGACAGTTTGCTTAGAAGTATTTACTGGAACCGCCACCATTTTAACTGATTCACACAAAGAAACGACAAAGCCAATCCTCCTAAATTGTAAACATAAAAACTATTCTCGTCATTCCAAGGCTTTAGACACCAAATCTGAGCTCTGTAAACATGAACTCTTAATATTTGAAAGCACAGTCCCGTGAAAACGCCACCCAAAGTACCCGGACTTGTAAACATTACCAGAATTACGGCATTTCACAGCTTTCCACTCGAAACCTCCGTGATTGAATTCGACAGTAAATGTAGTAAGAATCTATTTCAGGTCCTTGAGGTGTTTATTAAACGTTCTTAATCATTTCTGGGAACTCTCATTGTTTATTTTAACAGTTTTACCACAATTGGACAGTTTGCTTAGAAGTAGTTCCTGGAACCGTCACCATTTTAAATGATAGGCACAAAAAAGCGCCGAAGCCAATCCTCCTAAATTGTAAACATAAACAATATTCTCCTCATTCCAAGGCTTTAGACACCAAATCTGAGCTCTGTAAACATGAACTCTTAATAATTGAAAGCACAGTCCCGTGAAAACGCCACCCGAAATACCCGGAGTTTTAAATATAACCAGTATTTTCGTCATTTCGCAGCTTTCCACTGGAAACCTCCGTGATTGAATTCGACAGTAAAGGTAGTAAGAATCTATTTACGTGTACTTGAGGTGTTCATTACACGTTCTTAATCATTTCTGGGGACTATCATTGTGTATTTTAAGAGTTTAACCACAATTAGACAGTTTGCTTAGAAGTATTTACTGGAACCGCCACCATTTTAACTGATTCACACAAAAAAAACGCCAAAGCCAATCCTCCTAAATTGTAAACATAAAAACTATTCTCGTCATTCCAAGGCTTTAGACACCAAATCTGAGCTCTGTAAACATGAACTCTTAATGATTGAAAGCACAGTCCCGTGAAAAGGCCACCGAAAGTACCCGGACTTGTAAACATTACCAGAATTACGTCATTTCACAGCTTTCCACTCGAAACCTCCGTGATTAAATTCGACAGTAAATGTAGTAAGAATGTATTTATGTGTACTTGAGGTGTTTATTACACGTTCTTAATCATTTCTGGTAACTCTCATTGTGTATTTTAACAGTTTTACCACAATTAGACAGTTTGCTTAGAAGTATTTACTGGAACCGCCACCATTTTAACTGATTCACACAAAGAAACGACAAAGCCAATCCTCCTAAATTGTAAACATAAAAACTATTCTCGTCATTCAAAGGCTTTAGACACCAAATCTGAGCTCTGTAAACATGAACTCTTAATATTTGAAAGCACAGTCCCGTGAAAACGCCACCCAAAGTACCCGGACTTGTAAACATTACCAGAATTACGTCATTTCACAGCTTTCCACTCGAAACCTCCGTGATTGAATTCGACAGTAAATGTAGTAAGAATCTATTTACGTGTACTTGAGGTGTTTATTACACGTTCTTAATCATTTCTGGTAACTCTCATTGTGTATTTTAACAGTTTTACCACAATTAGACAGTTTGCTTAGAAGTATTTACTGGAACCGCCACCATTTTAACTGATTCACACAAAGAAACGACAAAGCCAATCCTCCTAAATTGTAAACATAAACAATATTCTCCTCATTCCAAGGCGTTAGACACCAATTCTGAGCTCTGTAAACATGAACTCTTAATATTTGAAAGCACAGTCCCGTGAAAACGCCACCAGAAGTACCCGTACTTGTAAACATTACCAGTATTTTCGTCATTTCACAGCTTTCCACTGGAAACCTCCGTGATTGAATTCGACAGTAAAGGTAGTAAGAATCTATTTACGTGTACTTGAGGTGTTCATTACACGTTCTTAATCATTTCTGGGGACTATCATTGTGTATTTTAAGAGTTTAACCACAATTAGACAGTTTCCTTAGAAGTATTTACTGGAACTGCCACCATTTTAACTGATTCACACAAAGAAACAACAAAGCCAATCCTCCTAAATTGTAAACATAAAAACTATTCTCGTCATTCCAAGGCTTTAGACACCAAATCTGAGCTCTGTAAACATGAACTCTTAATGATTGAAAGCACAGTCCCGTGAAAACGCCACACAAAGTACCCCGACTTGTAAACATTACCAGAATTACGGCATTTCACAGCTTTCCACTCGAAACCTCCGTGATTGAATTCGACAGTAAATGTAGTAAGAATCTATTTCAGGTCCTTGAGGTGTTTATTAAACGTTCTTAATCATTTCTGGGAACTCTCATTGTTTATTTTAACAGTTTTACCACAATTGGACAGTTTGCTTAGAAGTAGTTCCTGGAACCGTCACCATTTTAAATGATAGGCACAAAAAAGCGCCGAAGCCAATCCTCCTAAATTGTAAACATAAACAATATTATCCTCATTCCAAGGCTTTAGACACCAAATCTGAGCTCTGTAAACATGAACTCTTAATAATTGAAAGCACAGTCCCGTGAAAACGCCACCCGAAATACCCGGAGTTTTAAATATAACCAGTATTTTCGTCATTTCGCAGCTTTCCACTGGAAACCTCCGTGATTGAATTCGACAGTAAAGGTAGTAAGAATCTATTTACGTGTACTTGAGGTGTTCATTACACGTTCTTAATCATTTCTGGGGACTATCATTGTGTATTTTAAGAGTTTAACCACAATTAGACAGTTTGCTTAGAAGTATTTACTGGAACCGCCACCATTTTAACTGATTCACACAAAAAAAACGCCAAAGCCAATCCTCCTAAATTGTAAACATAAAAACTATTCTCGTCATTCCAAGGCTTTAGACACCAAATCTGAGCTCTGTAAACATGAACTCTTAATGATTGAAAGCACAGTCCCGTGAAAAGGCCACCGAAAGTACCCGGACTTGTAAACATTACCAGAATTACGTCATTTCACAGCTTTCCACTCGAAACCTCCGTGATTAAATTCGACAGTAAATGTAGTAAGAATGTATTTATGTGTACTTGAGGTGTTTATTACACGTTCTTAATCATTTCTGGTAACTCTCATTGTGTATTTTAACAGTTTTACCACAATTAGTCAGTTTGCTTAGAAGTATTTACTGGAACCGCCACCATTTTAACTGATTCACACAAAGAAACGACAAAGCCAATCCTCCTAAATTGTAAACATAAAAACTATTCTCGTCATTCAAAGGCTTTAGACACCAAATCTGAGCTCTGTAAACATGAACTCTTAATATTTGAAAGCACAGTCCCGTGAAAACGCCACCCAAAGTACCCGGACTTGTAAACATTACCAGAATTACGTCATTTCACAGCTTTCCACTCGAAACCTCCGTGATTGAATTCGACAGTAAATGTAGTAAGAATCTATTTACGTGTACTTGAGGTGTTTATTACACGTTCTTAATCATTTCTGGTAACTCTCATTGTGTATTTTAACAGTTTTACCACAATTAGACAGTTTGCTTAGAAGTATTTACTGGAACCGCCACCATTTTAACTGATTCACACAAAGAAACGACAAAGCCAATCCTCCTAAATTGTAAACATAAACAATATTCTCCTCATTCCAAGGCGTTAGACACCAATTCTGAGCTCTGTAAACATGAACTCTTAATATTTGAAAGCACAGTCCCGTGAAAACGCCACCAGAAGTACCCGTACTTGTAAACATTACCAGTATTTTCGTCATTTCACAGCTTTCCACTGGAAACCTCCGTGATTGAATTCGACAGTAAAGGTAGTAAGAATCTATTTACGTGTACTTGAGGTGTTCATTACACGTTCTTAATCATTTCTGGGGACTATCATTGTGTATTTTAAGAGTTTAACCACAATTAGACAGTTTCCTTAGAAGTATTTACTGGAACTGCCACCATTTTAACTGATTCACACAAAGAAACAACAAAGCCAATCCTCCTAAATTGTAAACATAAAAACTATTCTCGTCATTCCAAGGCTTTAGACACCAAATCTGAGCTCTGTAAACATGAACTCTTAATGATTGAAAGCACAGTCCCGTGAAAACGCCACACAAAGTACCCCGACTTGTAAACATTACCAGAATTACGGCATTTCACAGCTTTCCACTCGAAACCTCCGTGATTGAATTCGACAGTAAATGTAGTAAGAATCTATTTCAGGTCCTTGAGGTGTTTATTAAACGTTCTTAATCATTTCTGGGAACTCTCATTGTGTATTTTAACAGTTTTACCACAATTGGACAGTTTGCTTAGAAGTAGTTCCTGGAACCGTCACCATTTTAAATGATAGGCACAAAAAAGCGCCGAAGCCAATCCTCCTAAATTGTAAACATAAACAATATTCTCCTCATTCCAAGGCTTTAGACACCAATTCTGAGCTCTGTAAACATGAACTCTTAATATTTGAAAGCAAAGTCCCGTGAAAACGCCACCCGAAATACCCGGAGTTTTAAATATAACCAGTATATTCATCATTTCGCAGCTTTCCACTGGAAACCTCCGTGATTGAATTCGACAGTAAAGGTAGTAAGAATCTATTTACGTGTACTTGAGGTGTTCATTACACGTTCTTAATCATTTCTGGGGACTATCATTGTGTATTTTAAGAGTTTAACCACAATTAGACAGTTTGCTTAGAAGTATTTACTGGAACCGCCACCATTTTAACTGATTCACACAAAAAAAACGCCAAAGCCAATCCTCCTAAATTGTAAACATAAAAACTATTCTCGTCATTCCAAGGCTTTAGACACCAAATCTGAGCTCTGTAAACATGAACTCTTAATAATTGAAAGCACAGTCCCGTGAAAACGCCACCGAAAGTACCCCGACTTGTAAACATTACCAGAATTACGTCATTTCACAGCTTTCCACTCGAAACCTCCGTGATTAAATTCGACAGTAAATGTAGTAAGAATCTATTTATGTGTACTTGAGGTGTTTATTACACGTTCTTAATCATTTCTGGTAACTCTCATTGTGTATTTTAACAGTTTTACCACAATTAGACAGTTTGCTTAGAAGTATTTACTGGAACCGCCACCATTTTAACTGATTCACACAAAGAAACGACAAAGCCAATCCTCCTAAATTGTAAACATAAAAACTATTCTCGTCATTCCAAGGCTTTAGACACCAAATCTGAGCTCTGTAAACATGAACTCTTAATATTTGAAAGCACAGTCCCGTGAAAACGCCACCCAAAGTACCCGGACTTGTAAACATTACCAGAATTACGTCATTTCGCAGCTTTCCACTGGAAACCTCCGTGATTGAATTTGACAGTAAATGTAGTAAGAATCTATTTACGTGTACTTGAGGTGTTTATTACACGTTCTTAATCATTTCTGGTAACTCTCATTGTGTATTTTAACAGTTTTACCACAATTAGACAGTTTGCTTAGAAGTATTTACTGGAACCGCCACCATTTTAACTGATTCACACAAAGAAACGACAAAGCCAATCCTCCTAAATTGTAAACATAAACAATATTCTCCTCATTCCAAGGCTTTAGACACCAATTCTGAGCTCTGTAAACATGAACTCTTAATATTTGAAAGCACAGTCCCGTGAAAACGCCACCAGAAGTACCCGTACTTGTAAACATTACCAGTATTTTCGTCATTTCACAGCTTTCCACTGGAAACCTCCGTGATTGAATTCGACAGTAAAGGTAGTAAGAATCTATTTACGTGTACTTCAGGTGTTCATTACACGTTCTTAATCATTTCTGGGGACTATCATTGTGTATTTTAAGAGTTTAACCACAATTAGACAGTTTGCTTAGAAGCATTTACTGGAACTGCCACCATTTTAACTGATTCACACAAAGAAACGACAAAGCCAATCCTCCTAAATTGTAAACATAAAAACTATTCTCGTCATTCCAAGGCTTTAGACACCAAATCTGAGCTCTGTAAACATGAACTCTTAATAATTGAAAGCACAGTCCCGTGAAAACGCCACACAAAGTACCCCGACTTGTAAACATTACCAGAATTACGGCATTTCACAGCTTTCCACTCGAAACCTCCGTGATTGAATTCGACAGTAAATGTAGTAAGAATCTATTTCAGGTCCTTGAGGTGTTTATTAAACGTTCTTAATCATTTCTGGGAACTCTCATTGTTTATTTTAACAGTTTTACCACAATTGGACAGTTTGCTTAGAAGTAGTTCCTGGAACCGTCACCATTTTAAATGATAGGCACAAAAAAGCGCCGAAGCCAATCCTCCTAAATTGTAAACATAAACAATATTCTCCTCATTCCAAGGCTTTAGACACCAAATCTGAGCTCTGTAAACATGAACTCTTAATAATTGAAAGCACAGTCCCGTGAAAACGCCACCCGAAATACCCGGAGTTTTAAATATAAGCAGTATTTTCGTCATTTCGCAGCTTTCCACTGGAAACCTCCGTGATTGAATTCGACAGTAAAGGTAGTAAGAATCTATTTACGTGTACTTGAGGTGTTCATTACACGTTCTTAATCATTTCTGGGGACTATCATTGTGTATTTTAAGAGTTTAACCACAATTAGACAGTTTGCTTAGAAGTATTTACTGGAACCGCCACCATTTTAACTGATTCACACAAAAAAAACGCCAAAGCCAATCCTCCTAAATTGTAAACATAAAAACTATTCTCGTCATTCCAAGGCTTTAGACACCAAATCTGAGCTCTGTAAACATGAACTCTTAATGATTGAAAGCACAGTCCCGTGAAAAGACCACCGAAAGTACCCGGACTTGTAAACATTACCAGAATTACGTCATTTCACAGCTTTCCACTCGAAACCTCCGTGATTAAATTCGACAGTAAATGTAGTAAGAATGTATTTATGTGTACTTGAGGTGTTTATTACACGTTCTTAATCATTTCTGGTAACTCTCATTGTGTATTTTAACAGTTTTACCACAATTAGACAGTTTGCTTAGAAGTATTTACTGGAACCGCCACCATTTTAACTGATTCACACAAAGAAACGACAAAGCCAATCCTCCTAAATTGTAAACATAAAAACTATTCTCGTCATTCAAAGGCTTTAGACACCAAATCTGAGCTCTGTAAACATGAACTCTTAATATTTGAAAGCACAGTCCCGTGAAAACGCCACCCAAAGTACCCGGACTTGTAAACATTACCAGAATTACGTCATTTCACAGCTTTCCACTCGAAACCTCCGTGATTGAATTCGACAGTAAATGTAGTAAGAATCTATTTACGTGTACTTGAGGTGTTTATTACACGTTCTTAATCATTTCTGGTAACTCTCATTGTGTATTTTAACAGTTTTACCACAATTAGACAGTTTGCTTAGAAGTATTTACTGGAACCGCCACCATTTTAACTGATTCACACAAAGAAACGACAAAGCCAATCCTCCTAAATTGTAAACATAAACAATATTCTCCTCATTCCAAGGCGTTAGACACCAATTCTGAGCTCTGTAAACATGAACTCTTAATATTTGAAAGCACAGTCCCGTGAAAACGCCACCAGAAGTACCCGTACTTGTAAACATTACCAGTATTTTCGTCATTTCACAGCTTTCCACTGGAAACCTCCGTGATTGAATTCGACAGTAAAGGTAGTAAGAATCTATTTACGTGTACTTGAGGTGTTCATTACACGTTCTTAATCATTTCTGGGGACTATCATTGTGTATTTTAAGAGTTTAACCACAATTAGACAGTTTCCTTAGAAGTATTTACTGGAACTGCCACCATTTTAACTGATTCACACAAAGAAACAACAAAGCCAATCCTCCTAAATTGTAAACATAAAAACTATTCTCGTCATTCCAAGGCTTTAGACACCAAATCTGAGCTCTGTAAACATGAACTCTTAATGATTGAAAGCACAGTCCCGTGAAAACGCCACACAAAGTACCCCGACTTGTAAACATTACCAGAATTACGGCATTTCACAGCTTTCCACTCAAAACCTCCGTGATTGAATTCGACAGTAAATGTAGTAAGAATCTATTTCAGGTCCTTGAGGTGTTTATTAAACGTTCTTAATCATTTCTGGGAACTCTCATTGTGTATTTTAACAGTTTTACCACAATTGGACAGTTTGCTTAGAAGTAGTTCCTGGAACCGTCACCATTTTAAATGATAGGCACAAAAAAGCGCCGAAGCCAATCCTCCTAAATTGTAAACATAAACAATATTCTCCTCATTCCAAGGCTTTAGACACCAATTCTGAGCTCTGTAAACATGAACTCTTAATATTTGAAAGCAAAGTCCCGTGAAAACGCCACCCGAAATACCCGGAGTTTTAAATATAACCAGTATATTCATCATTTCGCAGCTTTCCACTGGAAACCTCCGTGATTGAATTCGACAGTAAAGGTAGTAAGAATCTATTTACGTGTACTTGAGGTGTTCATTACACGTTCTTAATCATTTCTGGGGACTATCATTGTGTATTTTAAGAGTTTAACCACAATTAGACAGTTTGCTTAGAAGTATTTACTGGAACCGCCACCATTTTAACTGATTCACACAAAAAAAACGCCAAAGCCAATCCTCCTAAATTGTAAACATAAAAACTATTCTCGTCATTCCAAGGCTTTAGACACCAAATCTGAGCTCTGTAAACATGAACTCTTAATAATTGAAAGCACAGTCCCGTGAAAACGCCACCGAAAGTACCCGGACTTGTAAACATTACCAGAATTACGTCATTTCACAGCTTTCCACTCGAAACCTCCGTGATTAAATTCGACAGTAAATGTAGTAAGAATCTATTTATGTGTACTTGAGGTGTTTATTACACGTTCTTAATCATTTCTGGTAACTCTCATTGTGTATTTTAACAGTTTTACCACAATTAGACAGTTTGCTTAGAAGTATTTACTGGAACCGCCACCATTTTAACTGATTCACACAAAGAAACGACAAAGCCAATCCTCCTAAATTGTAAACATAAAAACTATTCTCGTCATTCCAACGCTTTAGACACCAAATCTGAGCTCTGTAAACATGAACTCTTAATATTTGAAAGCACAGTCCCGTGAAAACGCCACCCAAAGTACCCGGACTTGTAAACATTACCAGTATTTTCGTCATTTCACAGCTTTCCACTGGAAACCTCCGTGATTGAATTCGACAGTAAAGGTAGTAAGAATCTATTTACGTGTACTTGAGGTGTTCATTACACGTTCTTAATCATTTCTGGGGACTATCATTGTGTATTTTAAGAGTTTAACCACAATTAGACAGTTTGCTTAGAAGTATTTACTGGAACTGCCACCATTTTAACTGATTCACACAAAGAAACGACAAAGCCAATCCTCCTAAATTGTAAACATAAAAACTATTCTCGTCATTCCAAGGCTTTAGACACCAAATCTGAGCTCTGTAAACATGAACTCTTAATAATTGAAAGCACAGTCCCGTGAAAACGCCACACAAAGTACCCCGACTTGTAAACATTACCAGAATTACGGCATTTCACAGCTTTCCACTCGAAACCTCCGTGATTGAATTCGACAGTAAATGTAGTAAGAATCTATTTCAGGTCCTTGAGGTGTTTATTAAACGTTCTTAATCATTTCTGGGAACTCTCATTGTGTATTTTAACAGTTTTACCACAAATGGACAGTTTGCTTAGAAGTAGTTCCTGGAACCGTCACCATTTTAAATGATAGGCACAAAAAAGCGCCGAAGCCAATCCTCCTAAATTGTAAACATAAACAATATTCTCCTCATTCCAAGGCTTTAGACACCAGTTCTGAGCTCTGTAAACATGAACTCTTAATATTTGAAAGCAAAGTCCCGTGAAAACGCCACCGAAAGTACCCGGACTTGTAAACATTACCAGAATTACGTCATTTCACAGCTTTCCATTCGAAACCTCCGTGATTAAATTCGACAGTAAATGTAGTAAGAATCTATTTATGTGTACTTGAGGTGTTTATTACACGTTCTTAATCATTTCTGGTAACTCTCATTGTGTATTTTAACAGTTTTACCACAATTAGACAGTTTGCTTAGAAGTATTTACTGGAACCGCCACCATTTTAACTGATTCACACAAAGAAACGACAAAGCCAATCCTCCTAAATTGTAAACATAAAAACTATTCTCGTCATTCCAAGGCTTTAGACACCAAATCTGAGCTCTGTAAACATGAACTCTTAATATTTGAAAGCACAGTCCCGTGAAAACGCCACCCAAAGTACCCGGACTTGTAAACATTACCAGAATTACGTCATTTCACAGCTTTCCACTCGAAACCTCCGTGATTGAATTCGACAGTAAATGTAGTAAGAATCTATTTACGTGTACTTGAGGTGTTTATTACACGTTCTTAATCATTTCTGGTAACTCTCATTGTGTATTTTAACAGTTTTACCACAATTAGACAGTTTGCTTAGAAGTATTTACTGGAACCGCCACCATTTTAACTGATTCACACAAAGAAACGACAAAGCCAATCCTCCTAAATTGTAAACATAAACAATATTCTCCTCATTCCAAGGCTTTAGACACCAAATCTGAGCTCTGTAAACATGAACTCTTAATAATTGAAAGCACAGTCCCGTGAAAACGCCACCCAAAATACCCGGAGTTTTAAATATAACCAGTATTTTCGTCATTTCGCAGCTTTCCACTGGAAACCTCCGTGATTGAATTCGACAGTAAAGGTAGTAAGAATCTATTTACGTGTACTTGAGGTGTTCATTACACGTTCTTAATCATTTCTGGGGACTATCATCGTGTATTTTAAGAGTTTAACCACAATTAGACAGTTTGCTTAGAAGTATTTACTGGAACCGCCACCATTTTAACTGATTCACACAAAAAAAACGCCAAAGCCAATCCTCCTAAATTGTAAACATAAAAACTATTCTCATCATTCCAAGGCTTTAGACACCAATTCTGAGCTCTGTAAACATGAACTCTTAATATTTGAAAGCACAGTCCCGTGAAAACGCCACCAGAAGTACCCGTACTTGTAAACATTACCAGTATTTTCGTCATTTCACAGCTTTCCACTGGAAACCTCCGTGATTGAATTCGACAGTAAAGGTAGTAAGAATCTATTTACGTGTACTTGAGGTGTTCATTACACGTTCTTAATCATTTCTGGGGACTATCATTGTGTATTTTAAGAGTTTAACCACAATTAGACAGTTTGCTTAGAAGCATTTACTGGAACTGCCACCATTTTAACTGATTCACACAAAGAAACGACAAAGCCAATCCTCCTAAATTGTAAACATAAAAACTATTCTCGTCATTCCAAGGCTTTAGACACCAAATCTGAGCTCTGTAAACATGAACTCTTAATAATTGAAAGCACAGTCCCGTGAAAACGCCACACAAAGTACCCCGACTTGTAAACATTACCAGAATTACGGCATTTCACAGCTTTCCACTCGAAACCTCCGTGATTGAATTCGACAGTAAATGTAGTAAGAATCTATTTCAGGTCCTTGAGGTGTTTATTAAACGTTCATAATCATTTCTGGGAACTCTCATTGTTTATTTTAACAGTTTTACCACGATTGGACAGTTTGCTTAGAAGTAGTTCCTGGAACCGTCACCATTTTAAATGATAGGCACAAAAAAGCGCCGAAGCCAATCCTCCTAAATTGTAAACATAAACAATATTCTCCTCATTCCAAGGCTTTAGACACCAATTCTGAGCTCTGTAAACATGAACTCTTAATATTTGAAAGCAAAGTCCCGTGAAAACGCCACCCGAAATACCCGGAGTTTTAAATATAACCAGTATTTTCGTCATTTCGCAGCTTTCCACTGGAAACCTCCGTGATTGAATTCGACAGTAAAGGTAGTAAGAATCTATTTACGTGTACTTGAGGTGTTCATTACACGTTCTTAATCATTTCTGGGGACTATCATTGTGTATTTTAAGAGTTTAACCACAATTAGACAGTTTGCTTAGAAGTATTTACTGGAACCGCCACCATTTTAACTGATTCACACAAAAAAAACGCCAAAGCCAATCCTCCTAAATTGTAAACATAAAAACTATTCTCGTCATTCCAAGGCTTTAGACACCAAATCTGAGCTCTGTAAACATGAACTCTTAATGATTGAAAGCACAGTCCCGTGAAAAGGCCACCGAAAGTACCCGGACTTGTAAACATTACCAGAATTACGTCATTTCACAGCTTTCCACTCGAAACCTCCGTGATTAAATTCGACAGTAAATGTAGTAAGAATCTATTTATGTGTACTTGAGGTGTTTATTACACGTTCTTAATCATTTCTGGTAACTCTCATTGTGTATTTTAACAGTTTTACCACAATTAGACAGTTTGCTTAGAAGTATTTACTGGAACCGCCACCATTTTAACTGATTCACACAAAGAAACGACAAAGCCAATCCTCCTAAATTGTAAACATAAAAACTATTCTCGTCATTCCAAGGCTTTAGACACCAAATCTGAGCTCTGTAAACATGAACTCTTAATATTTGAAAGCACAGTCCCGTGAAAACGCCACCCAAAGTACCCGGACTTGTAAACATTACCAGAATTACGTCATTTCACAGCTTTCCACCGAAACCTCCGTGATTGAATTCGACAGTAAATGTAGTAAGAATCTATTTACGTGTACTTGAGGTGTTTATTACACGTTCTTAATCATTTCTGGTAACTCTCATTGTGTATTTTAACAGTTTTACCACAATTAGACAGTTTGCTTAGAAGTATTTACTGGAACCGCCACCATTTTAACTGATTCACACAAAGAAACGACAAAGCCAATCCTCCTAAATTGTAAACATAAACAATATTCTCCTCATTCCAAGGCGTTAGGCACCAATTCTGAGCTCTGTAAACATGAACTCTTAATATTTGAAAGCACAGTCCCGTGAAAACGCCACCAGAAGTACCCGTACTTGTAAACATTACCAGTATTTTCGTCATTTCACAGCTTTCCACTGGAAACCTCCGTGATTGAATTCGACAGTAAAGGTAGTAAGAATCTATTTACGTGTACTTGAGGTGTTCATTACACGTTCTTAATCATTTCTGGGGACTATCATTGTGTATTTTAAGAGTTTAACCACAATTAGACAGTTTGCTTAGAAGTATTTACTGGAACTGCCACCATTTTAACTGATTCACACAAAGAAACGACAAAGCCAATCCTCCTAAATTGTAAACATAAAAACTATTCTCGTCATTCCAAGGCTTTAGACACCTAATCTGAGCTCTGTAAACATGAACTCTTAATAATTGAAAGCACAGTCCCGTGAAAACGCCACACAAAGTACCCCGACTTGTAAACATTACCAGAATTACGGCATTTCACAGCTTTCCACTCGAAACCTCCGTGATTGAATTCGACAGTAAATGTAGTAAGAATCTATTTCAGGTCCTTGAGGTGTTTATTAAACGTTCTTAATCATTTCTGGGAACTCTCATTGTGTATTTTAACAGTTTTACCACAATTGGACAGTTTGCTTAGAAGTAGTTCCTGGAACCGTCACCATTTTAAATGATAGGCACAAAAAAGCGCCGAAGCCAATCCTCCTAAATTGTAAACATAAACAATATTATCCTCATTCCAAGGCTTTAGACACCAATTCTGAGCTCTGTAAACATGAACTCTTAATATTTGAAAGCAAAGTCCCGTGAAAACGCCACCCGAAATACCCGGAGTTTTAAATATAACCAGTATTTTCGTCATTTCGCAGCTTTCCACTGGAAACCTCCGTGATTGAATTCGACAGTAAAGGTAGTAAGAATCTATTTACGTGTACTTGAGGTGTTCATTACACGTTCTTAATCATTTCTAGGGACTATCATTGTGTATTTTAAGAGTTTAACCACAATTAGACAGTTTGCTTAGAAGTATTTACTGGAACCGCCACCATTTTAACTGATTCACACAAAAAAAACGCCAAAGCCAATCCTCCTAAATTGTAAACATAAAAACTATTCTCGTCATTCCAAGGCTTTAGACACCAAATCTGAGCTCTGTAAACATGAACTCTTAATGATTGAAAGCACAGTCCCGTGAAAAGGCCACCGAAAGTACCCGGACTTGTAAACATTACCAGAATTACGTCATTTCACAGCTTTCCACTCGAAACCTCCGTGATTAAATTCGACAGTAAATGTAGTAAGAATCTATTTATGTGTACTTGAGGTGTTTATTACACGTTCTTAATCATTTCTGGTAACTCTCATTGTGTATTTTAACAGTTTTACCACAATTAGACAGTTTGCTTAGAAGTATTTACTGGAACCGCCACCATTTTAACTGATTCACACAAAGAAACGACAAAGCCAATCCTCCTAAATTGTAAACATAAAAACTATTCTCGTCATTCCAAGGCTTTAGACACCAAATCTGAGCTCTGTAAACATGAACTCTTAATATTTGAAAGCACAGTCCCGTGAAAACGCCACCCAAAGTACCCGGACTTGTAAACATTACCAGAATTACGTCATTTCACAGCTTTCCACTCGAAACCTCCGTGATTGAATTCGACAGTAAATGTAGTAAGAATCTATTTACGTGTACTTGAGGTGTTTATTACACGTTCTTAATCATTTCTGGTAACTCTCATTGTGTATTTTAACAGTTTTACCACAATTAGACAGTTTGCTTAGAAGTATTTACTGGAACCGCCACCATTTTAACTGATTCACACAAAGAAACGACAAAGCCAATCCTCCTAAATTGTAAACATAAACAATATTCTCCTCATTCCAAGGCGTTAGACACCAATTCTGAGCTCTGTAAACATGAACTCTTAATATTTGAAAGCACAGTCCCGTGAAAACGCCACCAGAAGTACCCGTACTTGTAAACATTACCAGTATTTTCGTCATTTCACAGCTTTCCACTGGAAACCTCCGTGATTGAATTCGACAGTAAAGGTAGTAAGAATCTATTTACGTGTACTTGAGGTGTTCATTACACGTTCTTAATCATTTCTGGGGACTATCATTGTGTATTTTAAGAGTTTAACCACAATTAGACAGTTTCCTTAGAAGTATTTACTGGAACTGCCACCATTTTAACTGATTCACACAAAGAAACAACAAAGCCAATCCTCCTAAATTGTAAACATAAAAACTATTCTCGTCATTCCAAGGCTTTAGACACCAAATCTGAGCTCTGTAAACATGAACTCTTAATGATTGAAAGCACAGTCCCGTGAAAACGCCACACAAAGTACCCCGACTTGTAAACATTACCAGAATTACGGCATTTCACAGCTTTCCACTCGAAACCTCCGTGATTGAATTCGACAGTAAATGTAGTAAGAATCTATTTCAGGTCCTTGAGGTGTTTATTAAACGTTCTTAATCATTTCTGGGAACTCTCATTGTTTATTTTAACAGTTTTACCACAATTGGACAGTTTGCTTAGAAGTAGTTCCTGGAACCGTCACCATTTTAAATGATAGGCACAAAAAAGCGCCGAAGCCAATCCTCCTAAATTGTAAACATAAACAATATTATCCTCATTCCAAGGCTTTAGACACCAATTCTGAGCTCTGTAAACATGAACTCTTAATATTTGAAAGCAAAGTCCCGTGAAAACGCCACCCGAAATACCCGGAGTTTTAAATATAACCAGTATTTTCGTCATTTCGCAGCTTTCCACTGGAAACCTCCGTGATTGAATTCGACAGTAAAGGTAGTAAGAATCTATTTACGTGTACTTGAGGTGTTCATTACACGTTCTTAATCATTTCTGGGGACTATCATTGTGTATTTTAAGAGTTTAACCACAATTAGACAGTTTGCTTAGAAGTATTTACTGGAACCGCCACCATTTTAACTGATTCACACAAAAAAAACGCCAAAGCCAATCCTCCTAAATTGTAAACATAAAAACTATTCTCGTCATTCCAAGGCTTTAGACACCAAATCTGAGCTCTGTAAACATGAACTCTTAATAATTGAAAGCACAGTCCCGTGAAAACGCCACCGAAAGTACCCGGACTTGTAAACATTACCAGAATTACGTCATTTCACAGCTTTCCACTCGAAACCTCCGTGATTAAATTCGACAGTAAATGTAGTAAGAATCTATTTATGTGTACTTGAGGTGTTTATTACACGTTCTTAATCATTTCTGGTAACTCTCATTGTGTATTTTAACAGTTTTACCACAATTAGACAGTTTGCTTAGAAGTATTTCCTGGAACCGCCACCATTTTAACTGATTCACACAAAGAAACGACAAAGCCAATCCTCCTAAATTGTAAACATAAAAACTATTCTCGTCATTCCAACGCTTTAGACACCAAATCTGAGCTCTGTAAACATGAACTCTTAATATTTGAAAGCACAGTCCCGTGAAAACGCCACCCAAAGTACCCGGACTTGTAAACATTACCAGTATTTTCGTCATTTCACAGCTTTCCACTGGAAACCTCCGTGATTGAATTCGACAGTAAAGGTAGTAAGAATCTATTTACGTGTACTTGAGGTGTTCATTACACGTTCTTAATCATTTCTGGGGACTATCATTGTGTATTTTAAGAGTTTAACCACAATTAGACAGTTTGCTTAGAAGTATTTACTGGAACTGCCACCATTTTAACTGATTCACACAAAGAAACAACAAAGCCAATCCTCCTAAATTGTAAACATAAAAATTATTCTCGTCATTCCAAGGCTTTAGACACCAAATCTGAGCTCTGTAAACATGAACTCTTAATAATTGAAAGCACAGTCCCGTGAAAACGCCACACAAAGTACCCCGACTTGTAAACATTACCAGAATTACGGCATTTCACAGCTTTCCACTCGAAACCTCCGTGATTGAATTCGACAGTAAATGTAGTAAGAATCTATTTCAGGTCCTTGAGGTGTTTATTAAACGTTCTTAATCATTTCTGGGAACTCTCATTGTGTATTTTAACAGTTTTACCACAATTGGACAGTTTGCTTAGAAGTAGTTCCTGGAACCGTCACCATTTTAAATGATAGGCACAAAAAAGCGCCGAAGCCAATCCTCCTAAATTGTAAACATAAACAATATTCTCCTCATTCCAAGGCTTTAGACACCAATTCTGAGCTCTGTAAACATGAACTCTTAATATTTCAAAGCAAAGTCCCGTGAAAACGCCACCCAAAATACCCGGAGTTTTAAATATAACCAGTATTTTCGTCATTTCGCAGCTTTCCACTGGAAACCTCCGTGATTGAATTCGACAGTAAAGGTAGTAATAATCTATTTACGTGTACTTGAGGTGTTCATTACACGTTCTTAATCATTTCTGGGGACTATCATCGTGTATTTTAAGAGTTTAACCACAATTAGACAGTTTGCTTAGAAGTATTTACTGGAACCGCCACCATTTTAACTGATTCACACAAAAAAAACGCCAAAGCCAATCCTCCTAAATTGTAAACATAAAAACTATTCTCGTCATTCCAAGGCTTTAGACACCAAATCTGAGCTCTGTAAACATGAACTCTTAATAATTGAAAGCACAGTCCCGTGAAAACGCCACCGAAAGTACCCGGACTTGTAAACATTACCAGAATTACGTCATTTCACAGCTTTCCACCGAAACCTCCGTGATTGAATTCGACAGTAAATGTAGTAAGAATCTATTTACGTGTACTTGAGGTGTTTATTACACGTTCTTAATCATTTCTGGTAACTCTCATTGTGTATTTTAACAGTTTTACCACAATTAGACAGTTTGCTTAGAAGTATTTACTGGAACCGCCACCATTTTAACTGATTCACACAAAGAAACGACAAAGCCAATCCTCCTAAATTGTAAACATAAACAATATTCTCCTCATTCCAAGGCGTTAGGCACCAATTCTGAGCTCTGTAAACATGAACTCTTAATATTTGAAAGCACAGTCCCGTGAAAACGCCACCAGAAGTACCCGTACTTGTAAACATTACCAGTATTTTCGTCATTTCACAGCTTTCCACTGGAAACCTCCGTGATTGAATTCGACAGTAAAGGTAGTAAGAATCTATTTACGTGTACTTGAGGTGTTCATTACACGTTCTTAATCATTTCTGGGGACTATCATTGTGTATTTTAAGAGTTTTACCACAATTAGACAGTTTGCTTAGAAGTATTTACTGGAACCGCCACCATTTTAACTGATTCACACAAAGAAACGACAAAGCCAATCCTCCTAAATTGTAAACATAAAAACTATTCTCGTCATTCCAAGGCTTTAGACACCAAATCTGAGCTCTGTAAACATGAACTCTTAATATTTGAAAGCACAGTCCCGTGAAAACGCCACCCAAAGTACCCGGACTTGTAAACATTACCAGAATTACGTCATTTCACAGCTTTCCACTCGAAACCTCCGTGATTGAATTCGACAGTAAATGTAGTAAGAATCTATTTCAGGTCCTTGAGGTGTTTATTAAACGTTCTTAATCATTTCTGGGAACTCTCATTGTGTATTTTAACAGTTTTACCACAATTGGACAGTTTGCTTAGAAGTAGTTCCTGGAACCGTCACCATTTTAAATGATAGGCACAAAAAAGCGCCGAAGCCAATCCTCCTAAATTGTAAACATAAACAATATTATCCTCATTCCAAGGCTTTAGACACCAATTCTGAGCTCTGTAAACATGAACTCTTAATATTTGAAAGCAAAGTCCCGTGAAAACGCCACCCGAAATACCCGGAGTTTTAAATATAACCAGTATTTTCGTCATTTCGCAGCTTTCCACTGGAAACCTCCGTGATTGAATTCGACAGTAAAGGTAGTAAGAATCTATTTACGTGTACTTGAGGTGTTCATTACACGTTCTTAATCATTTCTGGGGACTATCATTGTGTATTTTAAGAGTTTAACCACAATTAGACAGTTTGCTTAGAAGTATTTACTGGAACCGCCACCATTTTAACTGATTCACACAAAAAAAACGCCAAAGCCAATCCTCCTAAATTGTAAACATAAAAACTATTCTCGTCATTCCAAGGCTTTAGACACCAAATCTGAGCTCTGTAAACATGAACTCTTAATAATTGAAAGCACAGTCCCGTGAAAACGCCACCGAAAGTACCCGGACTTGTAAACATTACCAGAATTACGTCATTTCACAGCTTTCCACTCGAAACCTCCGTGATTAAATTCGACAGTAAATGTAGTAAGAATCTATTTATGTGTACTTGAGGTGTTTATTACACGTTCTTAATCATTTCTGGTAACTCTCATTGTGTATTTTAACAGTTTTACCACAATTAGACAG
Source organism: Myotis daubentonii (assembly GCF_963259705.1). Classification (NCBI taxonomy): domain Eukaryota; kingdom Metazoa; phylum Chordata; class Mammalia; order Chiroptera; family Vespertilionidae; genus Myotis; species Myotis daubentonii. The sequence continues at coordinate 17,601 of NW_026775487.1, read as the reverse complement.
TTTGCTTAGAAGTATTTCCTGGAACCGCCACCATTTTAACTGATTCACACAAAGAAACGACAAAGCCAATCCTCCTAAATTGTAAACATAAAAACTATTCTCGTCATTCCAACGCTTTAGACACCAAATCTGAGCTCTGTAAACATGAACTCTTAATATTTGAAAGCACAGTCCCGTGAAAACGCCACCCAAAGTACCCGGACTTGTAAACATTACCAGTATTTTCGTCATTTCACAGCTTTCCACTGGAAACCTCCGTGATTGAATTCGACAGTAAAGGTAGTAAGAATCTATTTACGTGTACTTGAGGTGTTCATTACACGTTCTTAATCATTTCTGGGGACTATCATTGTGTATTTTAAGAGTTTAACCACAATTAGACAGTTTGCTTAGAAGTATTTACTGGAACTGCCACCATTTTAACTGATTCACACAAAGAAACGACAAAGCCAATCCTCCTAAATTGTAAACATAAAAACTATTCTCGTCATTCCAAGGCTTTAGACACCAAATCTGAGCTCTGTAAACATGAACTCTTAATAATTGAAAGCACAGTCCCGTGAAAACGCCACACAAAGTACCCCGACTTGTAAACATTACCAGAATTACGGCATTTCACAGCTTTCCACTCGAAACCTCCGTGATTGAATTCGACAGTAAATGTAGTAAGAATCTATTTCAGGTCCTTGAGGTGCTTATTAAACGTTCTTAATCATTTCTGGGAACTCTCATTGTGTATTTTAACAGTTTTACCACAATTGGACAGTTTGCTTAGAAGTAGTTCCTGGAACCGTCACCATTTTAAATGATAGGCACAAAAAAGCGCCGAAGCCAATCCTCCTAAATTGTAAACATAAACAATATTCTCCTCATTCCAAGGCTTTAGACACCAATTCTGAGCTCTGTAAACATGAACTCTTAATATTTGAAAGCAAAGTCCCGTGAAAACGCCACCCAAAATACCCGGAGTTTTAAATATAACCAGTATTTTCGTCATTTCGCAGCTTTCCACTGGAAACCTCCGTGATTGAATTCGACAGTAAAGGTAGTAAGAATCTATTTACGTGTACTTGAGGTGTTCATTACACGTTCTTAATCATTTCTGGGGACTATCATCGTGTATTTTAAGAGTTTAACCACAATTAGACAGTTTGCTTAGAAGTATTTACTGGAACCGCCACCATTTTAACTGATTCACACAAAAAAAACGCCAAAGCCAATCCTCCTAAATTGTAAACATAAAAACTATTCTCGTCATTCCAAGGCTTTAGACACCAAATCTGAGCTCTGTAAACATGAACTCTTAATAATTGAAAGCACAGTCCCGTGAAAACGCCACCGAAAGTACCCGGACTTGTAAACATTACCAGAATTACGTCATTTCACAGCTTTCCACTCGAAACCTCCGTGATTAAATTCGACAGTAAATGTAGTAAGAATCTATTTATGTGTACTTGAGGTGTTTATTACACGTTCTTAATCATTTCTGGTAACTCTCATTGTGTATTTTAACAGTTTTACCACAATTAGACAGTTTGCTTAGAAGTATTTCCTGGAACCGCCACCATTTTAACTGATTCACACAAAGAAACGACAAAGCCAATCCTCCTAAATTGTAAACATAAAAACTATTCTCGTCATTCCAACGCTTTAGACACCAAATCTGAGCTCTGTAAACATGAACTCTTAATATTTGAAAGCACAGTCCCGTGAAAACGCCACCCAAAGTACCCGGACTTGTAAACATTACCAGTATTTTCGTCATTTCACAGCTTTCCACTGGAAACCTCCGTGATTGAATTCGACAGTAAAGGTAGTAAGAATCTATTTACGTGTACTTGAGGTGTTCATTACACGTTCTTAATCATTTCTGGGGACTATCATTGTGTATTTTAAGAGTTTAACCACAATTAGACAGTTTGCTTAGAAGTATTTACTGGAACTGCCACCATTTTAACTGATTCACACAAAGAAACAACAAAGCCAATCCTCCTAAATTGTAAACATAAAAACTATTCTCGTCATTCCAAGGCTTTAGACACCAAATCTGAGCTCTGTAAACATGAACTCTTAATAATTGAAAGCACAGTCCCGTGAAAACGCCACACAAAGTACCCCGACTTGTAAACATTACCAGAATTACGGCATTTCACAGCTTTCCACTCGAAACCTCCGTGATTGAATTCGACAGTAAATGTAGTAAGAATCTATTTCAGGTCCTTGAGGTGTTTATTAAACGTTCTTAATCATTTCTGGGAACTCTCATTGTGTATTTTAACAGTTTTACCACAATTGGACAGTTTGCTTAGAAGTAGTTCCTGGAACCGTCACCATTTTAAATGATAGGCACAAAAAAGCGCCGAAGCCAATCCTCCTAAATTGTAAACATAAACAATATTCTCCTCATTCCAAGGCTTTAGACACCAATTCTGAGCTCTGTAAACATGAACTCTTAATATTTCAAAGCAAAGTCCCGTGAAAACGCCACCCAAAATACCCGGAGTTTTAAATATAACCAGTATTTTCGTCATTTCGCAGCTTTCCACTGGAAACCTCCGTGATTGAATTCGACAGTAAAGGTAGTAATAATCTATTTACGTGTACTTGAGGTGTTCATTACACGTTCTTAATCATTTCTGGTAACTCTCATTGTGTATTTTAACAGTTTTACCACAATTAGACAGTTTGCTTAGAAGTATTTACTGGAACCGCCACCATTTTAACTGATTCACACAAAGAAACGACAAAGCCAATCCTCCTAAATTGTAAACATAAACAATATTCTCCTCATTCCAAGGCGTTAGGCACCAATTCTGAGCTCTGTAAACATGAACTCTTAATATTTGAAAGCACAGTCCCGTGAAAACGCCACCAGAAGTACCCGTACTTGTAAACATTACCAGTATTTTCGTCATTTCACAGCTTTCCACTGGAAACCTCCGTGATTGAATTCGACAGTAAAGGTAGTAAGAATCTATTTACGTGTACTTGAGGTGTTCATTACACGTTCTTAATCATTTCTGGGGACTATCATTGTGTATTTTAAGAGTTTTACCACAATTAGACAGTTTGCTTAGAAGTATTTACTGGAACCGCCACCATTTTAACTGATTCACACAAAGAAACGACAAAGCCAATCCTCCTAAATTGTAAACATAAAAACTATTCTCGTCATTCCAAGGCTTTAGACACCAAATCTGAGCTCTGTAAACATGAACTCTTAATATTTGAAAGCACAGTCCCGTGAAAACGCCACCCAAAGTACCCGGACTTGTAAACATTACCAGAATTACGTCATTTCACAGCTTTCCACTCGAAACCTCCGTGATTGAATTCGACAGTAAATGTAGTAAGAATCTATTTCAGGTCCTTGAGGTGTTTATTAAACGTTCTTAATCATTTCTGGGAACTCTCATTGTGTATTTTAACAGTTTTACCACAATTGGACAGTTTGCTTAGAAGTAGTTCCTGGAACCGTCACCATTTTAAATGATAGGCACAAAAAAGCGCCGAAGCCAATCCTCCTAAATTGTAAACATAAACAATATTATCCTCATTCCAAGGCTTTAGACACCAATTCTGAGCTCTGTAAACATGAACTCTTAATATTTGAAAGCAAAGTCCCGTGAAAACGCCACCCGAAATACCCGGAGTTTTAAATATAACCAGTATTTTCGTCATTTCGCAGCTTTCCACTGGAAACCTCCGTGATTGAATTCGACAGTAAAGGTAGTAAGAATCTATTTACGTGTACTTGAGGTGTTCATTACACGTTCTTAATCATTTCTGGGGACTATCATTGTGTATTTTAAGAGTTTAACCACAATTAGACAGTTTGCTTAGAAGTATTTACTGGAACCGCCACCATTTTAACTGATTCACACAAAAAAAACGCCAAAGCCAATCCTCCTAAATTGTAAACATAAAAACTATTCTCGTCATTCCAAGGCTTTAGACACCAAATCTGAGCTCTGTAAACATGAACTCTTAATAATTGAAAGCACAGTCCCGTGAAAACGCCACCGAAAGTACCCGGACTTGTAAACATTACCAGAATTACGTCATTTCACAGCTTTCCACTCGAAACCTCCGTGATTAAATTCGACAGTAAATGTAGTAAGAATCTATTTATGTGTACTTGAGGTGTTTATTACACGTTCTTAATCATTTCTGGTAACTCTCATTGTGTATTTTAACAGTTTTACCACAATTAGACAGTTTGCTTAGAAGTATTTCCTGGAACCGCCACCATTTTAACTGATTCACACAAAGAAACGACAAAGCCAATCCTCCTAAATTGTAAACATAAAAACTATTCTCGTCATTCCAACGCTTTAGACACCAAATCTGAGCTCTGTAAACATGAACTCTTAATATTTGAAAGCACAGTCCCGTGAAAACGCCACCCAAAGTACCCGGACTTGTAAACATTACCAGTATTTTCGTCATTTCACAGCTTTCCACTGGAAACCTCCGTGATTGAATTCGACAGTAAAGGTAGTAAGAATCTATTTACGTGTACTTGAGGTGTTCATTACACGTTCTTAATCATTTCTGGGGACTATCATTGTGTATTTTAAGAGTTTAACCACAATTAGACAGTTTGCTTAGAAGTATTTACTGGAACTGCCACCATTTTAACTGATTCACACAAAGAAACGACAAAGCCAATCCTCCTAAATTGTAAACATAAAAACTATTCTCGTCATTCCAAGGCTTTAGACACCAAATCTGAGCTCTGTAAACATGAACTCTTAATAATTGAAAGCACAGTCCCGTGAAAACGCCACACAAAGTACCCCGACTTGTAAACATTACCAGAATTACGGCATTTCACAGCTTTCCACTCGAAACCTCCGTGATTGAATTCGACAGTAAATGTAGTAAGAATCTATTTCAGGTCCTTGAGGTGCTTATTAAACGTTCTTAATCATTTCTGGGAACTCTCATTGTGTATTTTAACAGTTTTACCACAATTGGACAGTTTGCTTAGAAGTAGTTCCTGGAACCGTCACCATTTTAAATGATAGGCACAAAAAAGCGCCGAAGCCAATCCTCCTAAATTGTAAACATAAACAATATTCTCCTCATTCCAAGGCTTTAGACACCAATTCTGAGCTCTGTAAACATGAACTCTTAATATTTGAAAGCAAAGTCCCGTGAAAACGCCACCCAAAATACCCGGAGTTTTAAATATAACCAGTATTTTCGTCATTTCGCAGCTTTCCACTGGAAACCTCCGTGATTGAATTCGACAGTAAAGGTAGTAAGAATCTATTTACGTGTACTTGAGGTGTTCATTACACGTTCTTAATCATTTCTGGGGACTATCATCGTGTATTTTAAGAGTTTAACCACAATTAGACAGTTTGCTTAGAAGTATTTACTGGAACCGCCACCATTTTAACTGATTCACACAAAAAAAACGCCAAAGCCAATCCTCCTAAATTGTAAACATAAAAACTATTCTCGTCATTCCAAGGCTTTAGACACCAAATCTGAGCTCTGTAAACATGAACTCTTAATAATTGAAAGCACAGTCCCGTGAAAACGCCACCGAAAGTACCCGGACTTGTAAACATTACCAGAATTACGTCATTTCACAGCTTTCCACTCGAAACCTCCGTGATTAAATTCGACAGTAAATGTAGTAAGAATCTATTTATGTGTACTTGAGGTGTTTATTACACGTTCTTAATCATTTCTGGTAACTCTCATTGTGTATTTTAACAGTTTTACCACAATTAGACAGTTTGCTTAGAAGTATTTCCTGGAACCGCCACCATTTTAACTGATTCACACAAAGAAACGACAAAGCCAATCCTCCTAAATTGTAAACATAAAAACTATTCTCGTCATTCCAACGCTTTAGACACCAAATCTGAGCTCTGTAAACATGAACTCTTAATATTTGAAAGCACAGTCCCGTGAAAACGCCACCCAAAGTACCCGGACTTGTAAACATTACCAGTATTTTCGTCATTTCACAGCTTTCCACTGGAAACCTCCGTGATTGAATTCGACAGTAAAGGTAGTAAGAATCTATTTACGTGTACTTGAGGTGTTCATTACACGTTCTTAATCATTTCTGGGGACTATCATTGTGTATTTTAAGAGTTTAACCACAATTAGACAGTTTGCTTAGAAGTATTTACTGGAACTGCCACCATTTTAACTGATTCACACAAAGAAACAACAAAGCCAATCCTCCTAAATTGTAAACATAAAAACTATTCTCGTCATTCCAAGGCTTTAGACACCAAATCTGAGCTCTGTAAACATGAACTCTTAATAATTGAAAGCACAGTCCCGTGAAAACGCCACACAAAGTACCCCGACTTGTAAACATTACCAGAATTACGGCATTTCACAGCTTTCCACTCGAAACCTCCGTGATTGAATTCGACAGTAAATGTAGTAAGAATCTATTTCAGGTCCTTGAGGTGTTTATTAAACGTTCTTAATCATTTCTGGGAACTCTCATTGTGTATTTTAACAGTTTTACCACAATTGGACAGTTTGCTTAGAAGTAGTTCCTGGAACCGTCACCATTTTAAATGATAGGCACAAAAAAGCGCCGAAGCCAATCCTCCTAAATTGTAAACATAAACAATATTCTCCTCATTCCAAGGCTTTAGACACCAATTCTGAGCTCTGTAAACATGAACTCTTAATATTTCAAAGCAAAGTCCCGTGAAAACGCCACCCAAAATACCCGGAGTTTTAAATATAACCAGTATTTTCGTCATTTCGCAGCTTTCCACTGGAAACCTCCGTGATTGAATTCGACAGTAAAGGTAGTAATAATCTATTTACGTGTACTTGAGGTGTTCATTACACGTTCTTAATCATTTCTGGGGACTATCATCGTGTATTTTAAGAGTTTAACCACAATTAGACAGTTTGCTTAGAAGTATTTACTGGAACCGCCACCATTTTAACTGATTCACACAAAAAAAACGCCAAAGCCAATCCTCCTAAATTGTAAACATAAAAACTATTCTCGTCATTCCAAGGCTTTAGACACCAAATCTGAGCTCTGTAAACATGAACTCTTAATAATTGAAAGCACAGTCCCGTGAAAACGCCACCGAAAGTACCCGGACTTGTAAACATTACCAGAATTACGTCATTTCACAGCTTTCCACTCGAAACCTCCGTGATTAAATTCGACAGTAAATGTAGTAAGAATCTATTTATGTGTACTTGAGGTGTTTATTACACGTTCTTAATCATTTCTGGTAACTCTCATTGTGTATTTTAACAGTTTTACCACAATTAGACAGTTTGCTTAGAAGTATTTACTGGAACCGCCACCATTTTAACTGATTCACACAAAGAAACGACAAAGCCAATCCTCCTAAATTGTAAACATAAAAACTATTCTCGTCATTCCAAGGCTTTAGACACCAAATCTGAGCTCTGTAAACATGAACTCTTAATATTTGAAAGCACAGTCCCGTGAAAACGCCACCCAAAGTACCCGGACTTGTAAACATTACCAGAATTACGTCATTTCACAGCTTTCCACTCGAAACCTCCGTGATTGAATTCGACAGTAAATGTAGTAAGAATCTATTTCAGGTCCTTGAGGTGTTTATTAAACGTTCTTAATCATTTCTGGGAACTCTCATTGTGTATTTTAACAGTTTTACCACAATTGGACAGTTTGCTTAGAAGTAGTTCCTGGAACCGTCACCATTTTAAATGATAGGCACAAAAAAGCGCCGAAGCCAATCCTCCTAAATTGTAAACATAAACAATATTCTCCTCATTCCAAGGCTTTAGACACCAATTCTGAGCTCTGTAAACATGAACTCTTAATATTTGAAAGCAAAGTCCCGTGAAAACGCCACCCGAAATACCCGGAGTTTTAAATATAACCAGTATTTTCGTCATTTCGCAGCTTTCCACTGGAAACCTCCGTGATTGAATTCGACAGTAAAGGTAGTAAGAATCTATTTACGTGTACTTGAGGTGTTCATTACACGTTCTTAATCATTTCTGGGGACTATCATTGTGTATTTTAAGAGTTTAACCACAATTAGACAGTTTGCTTAGAAGTATTTACTGGAACCGCCACCATTTTAACTGATTCACACAAAAAAAACGCCAAAGCCAATCCTCCTAAATTGTAAACATAAAAACTATTCTCGTCATTCCAAGGCTTTAGACACCAAATCTGAGCTCTGTAAACATGAACTCTTAATAATTGAAAGCACAGTCCCGTGAAAACACCACCGAAAGTACCCGGACTTGTAAACATTACCAGAATTACGTCATTTCACAGCTTTCCACTCGAAACCTCCGTGATTAAATTCGACAGTAAATGTAGTAAGAATCTATTTATGTGTACTTGAGGTGTTTATTACACGTTCTTAATCATTTCTGGTAACTCTCATTGTGTATTTTAACAGTTTTACCACAATTAGACAGTTTGCTTAGAAGTATTTCCTGGAACCGCCACCATTTTAACTGATTCACACAAAGAAACGACAAAGCCAATCCTCCTAAATTGTAAACATAAAAACTATTCTCGTCATTCCAACGCTTTAGACACCAAATCTGAGCTCTGTAAACATGAACTCTTAATATTTGAAAGCACAGTCCCGTGAAAACGCCACCCAAAGTACCCGGACTTGTAAACATTACCAGTATTTTCGTCATTTCACAGCTTTCCACTGGAAACCTCCGTGATTGAATTCGACAGTAAAGGTAGTAAGAATCTATTTACGTGTACTTGAGGTGTTCATTACACGTTCTTAATCATTTCTGGGGACTATCATTGTGTATTTTAAGAGTTTAACCACAATTAGACAGTTTGCTTAGAAGTATTTACTGGAACTGCCACCATTTTAACTGATTCACACAAAGAAACGACAAAGCCAATCCTCCTAAATTGTAAACATAAAAACTATTCTCGTCATTCCAAGGCTTTAGACACCAAATCTGAGCTCTGTAAACATGAACTCTTAATAATTGAAAGCACAGTCCCGTGAAAACGCCACACAAAGTACCCCGACTTGTAAACATTACCAGAATTACGGCATTTCACAGCTTTCCACTCGAAACCTCCGTGATTGAATTCGACAGTAAATGTAGTAAGAATCTATTTCAGGTCCTTGAGGTGCTTATTAAACGTTCTTAATCATTTCTGGGAACTCTCATTGTGTATTTTAACAGTTTTACCACAATTGGACAGTTTGCTTAGAAGTAGTTCCTGGAACCGTCACCATTTTAAATGATAGGCACAAAAAAGCGCCGAAGCCAATCCTCCTAAATTGTAAACATAAACAATATTCTCCTCATTCCAAGGCTTTAGACACCAATTCTGAGCTCTGTAAACATGAACTCTTAATATTTGAAAGCAAAGTCCCGTGAAAACGCCACCCAAAATACCCGGAGTTTTAAATATAACCAGTATTTTCGTCATTTCGCAGCTTTCCACTGGAAACCTCCGTGATTGAATTCGACAGTAAAGGTAGTAAGAATCTATTTACGTGTACTTGAGGTGTTCATTACACGTTCTTAATCATTTCTGGGGACTATCATCGTGTATTTTAAGAGTTTAACCACAATTAGACAGTTTGCTTAGAAGTATTTACTGGAACCGCCACCATTTTAACTGATTCACACAAAAAAAACGCCAAAGCCAATCCTCCTAAATTGTAAACATAAAAACTATTCTCGTCATTCCAAGGCTTTAGACACCAAATCTGAGCTCTGTAAATATGAACTCTTAATAATTGAAAGCACAGTCCCGTGAAAACGCCACCGAAAGTACCCGGACTTGTAAACATTACCAGAATTACGTCATTTCACAGCTTTCCACTCGAAACCTCCGTGATTAAATTCGACAGTAAATGTAGTAAGAATCTATTTATGTGTACTTGAGGTGTTTATTACACGTTCTTAATCATTTCTGGTAACTCTCATTGTGTATTTTAACAGTTTTACCACAATTAGACAGTTTGCTTAGAAGTATTTACTGGAACCGCCACCATTTTAACTGATTCACACAAAGAAACGACAAAGCCAATCCTCCTAAATTGTAAACATAAAAACTATTCTCGTCATTCCAAGGCTTTAGACACCAAATCTGAGCTCTGTAAACATGAACTCTTAATATTTGAAAGCACAGTCCCGTGAAAACGCCACCCAAAGTACCCGGACTTGTAAACATTACCAGAATTACGTCATTTCACAGCTTTCCACTCGAAACCTCCGTGATTGAATTCGACAGTAAATGTAGTAAGAATCTATTTACGTATACTTGAGGTGTTTATTACACGTTCTTAATCATTTCTGGTAACTCTCATTGTGTATTTTAACAGTTTTACCACAATTAGACAGTTTGCTTAGAAGTATTTACTGGAACCGCCACCATTTTAACTGATTCACACAAAGAAACGACAAAGCCAATCCTCCTAAATTGTAAACATAAACAATATTCTCCTCATTCCAAGGCTTTAGACACCAATTCTGAGCTCTGTAAACATGAACTCTTAATATTTGAAAGCACAGTCCCGTGAAAACGCCACCAGAAGTACCCGTACTTGTAAACATTACCAGTATTTTCGTCATTTCACAGCTTTCCACTGGAAACCTCCGTGATTGAATTCGACAGTAAAGGTAGTAAGAATCTATTTACGTGTACTTGAGGTGTTCATTACACGTTCTTAATCATTTCTGGGGACTATCATTGTGTATTTTAAGAGTTTAACCACAATTAGACAGTTTGCTTAGAAGTATTTACTGGAACTGCCACCATTTTAACTGATTCACACAAAGAAACGACAAAGCCAATCCTCCTAAATTGTAAACATAAAAACTATTCTCGTCATTCCAAGGCTTTAGACACCAAATCTGAGCTCTGTAAACATGAACTCTTAATAATTGAAAGCACAGTCCCGTGAAAACGCCACACAAAGTACCCCGACTTGTAAACATTACCAGAATTACGGCATTTCACAGCTTTCCACTCGAAACCTCCGTGATTGAATTCGACAGTAAATGTAGTAAGAATCTATTTCAGGTCCTTGAGGTGTTTATTAAACGTTCTTAATCATTTCTGGGAACTCTCATTGTGTATTTTAACAGTTTTACCACAATTGGACAGTTTGCTTAGAAGTAGTTCCTGGAACCGTCACCATTTTAAATGATAGGCACAAAAAAGCGCCGAAGCCAATCCTCCTAAATTGTAAACATAAACAATATTCTCCTCATTCCAAGGCTTTAGACACCAATTCTGAGCTCTGTAAACATGAACTCTTAATATTTGAAAGCAAAGTCCCGTGAAAACGCCACCCGAAATACCCGGAGTTTTAAATATAACCAGTATTTTCGTCATTTCGCAGCTTTCCACTGGAAACCTCCGTGATTGAATTCGACAGTAAAGGTAGTAAGAATCTATTTACGTGTACTTGAGGTGTTCATTACACGTTCTTAATCATTTCTGGTAACTCTCATTGTGTATTTTAACAGTTTTACCACAATTAGACAGTTTGCTTAGAAGTATTTACTGGAACCGCCACCATTTTAACTGATTCACACAAAGAAACGACAAAGCCAATCCTCCTAAATTGTAAACATAAAAACTATTCTCGTCATTCCAAGGCTTTAGACACCAAATCTGAGCTCTGTAAACATGAACTCTTAATGATTGAAAGCACAGTCCCGTGAAAACGCCACACAAAGTACCCCGACTTGTAAACATTACCAGAATTACGGCATTTCACAGCTTTCCACTCGAAACCTCCGTGATTGAATTCGACAGTAAATGTAGTAAGAATCTATTTCAGGTCCTTGAGGTGTTTATTAAACGTTCTTAATCATTTCTGGGAACTCTCATTGTGTATTTTAACAGTTTTACCACAATTGGACAGTTTGCTTAGAAGTAGTTCCTGGAACCGTCACCATTTTAAATGATAGGCACAAAAAAGCGCCGAAGCCAATCCTCCTAAATTTTAAACATAAACAATATTCTCCTCATTCCAAGGCTTTAGACACCAATTCTGAGCTCTGTAAACATGAACTCTTAATATTTGAAAGCAAAGTCCCGTGAAAACGCCACCCGAAATACCCGGAGTTTTAAATATAACCAGTATTTTCGTCATTTCGCAGCTTTCCACTGGAAACCTCCGTGATTGAATTCGACAGTAAAGGTAGTAAGAATCTATTTACGTGTACTTGAGGTGTTCATTACACGTTCTTAATCATTTCTGGGGACTATCATTGTGTATTTTAAGAGTTTAACCACAATTAGACAGTTTGCTTAGAAGTATTTACTGGAACCGCCACCATTTTAACTGATTCACACAAAAAAAAACGCCAAAGCCAATCCTCCTAAATTGTAAACATAAAAACTATTCTCGTCATTCCAAGGCTTTAGACACCAAATCTGAGCTCTGTAAACATGAACTCTTAATAATTGAAAGCACAGTCCCGTGAAAACGCCACCGAAAGTACCCGGACTTGTAAACATTACCAGAATTACGTCATTTCACAGCTTTCCACTCGAAACCTCCGTGATTAAATTCGACAGTAAATGTAGTAAGAATCTATTTATGTGTACTTGAGGTGTTTATTACACGTTCTTAATCATTTCTGGTAACTCTCATTGTGTATTTTAACAGTTTTACCACAATTAGACAGTTTGCTTAGAAGTATTTACTGGAACCGCCACCATTTTAACTGATTCACACAAAGAAACGACAAAGCCAATCCTCCTAAATTGTAAACATAAAAACTATTCTCGTCATTCCAAGGCTTTAGACACCAAATCTGAGCTCTGTAAACATGAACTCTTAATATTTGAAAGCACAGTCCCGAGAAAACGCCACCCAAAGTACCCGGACTTGTAAACATTACCAGAATTACGTCATTTCGCAGCTTTCCACTGGAAACCTCCGTGATTGAATTCGACAGTAAATGTAGTAAGAATCTATTTACGTGTACTTGAGGTGTTTATTACACGTTCTTAATCATTTCTGGTAACTCTCATTGTGTATTTTAACAGTTTTACCACAATTAGACAGTTTGCTTAGAAGTATTTACTGGAACCGCCACCATTTTAACTGATTCACACAAAGAAAGGACAAAGCCAATCCTCCTAAATTGTAAACATAAACAATATTCTCCTCATTCCAAGGCTTTAGACACCAATTCTGAGCTCTGTAAACATGAACTCTTAATATTTGAAAGCAAAGTCCCGTGAAAACGCCACCCAAAATACCCGGAGTTTTAAATATAACCAGTATTTTCGTCATTTCGCAGCTTTCCACTAGAAACCTCCGTGATTGAATTCGACAGTAAAGGTAGTAAGAATCTATTTACGTGTACTTGAGGTGTTCATTACACGTTCTTAATCATTTATGGGAACTCTCATTGTGTATTTTAACAGTTTTACCACAATTGGACAGTTTGCTTAGACGTAGTTCCTGGAACCGTCACCATTTTAAATGATAGGCACAAAAAAGCGCCGAAGCCAATCCTCCTAAATTGTAAACATAAACAATATTCTCCTCATTCCAAGGCTTTAGACACCAATTCTGAGCTCTGTAAACATGAACTCTTAATATTTGAAAGCAAAGTCCCGTGAAAACGCCACCCGAAATACCCGGAGTTTTAAATATAACCAGTATTTTCGTCATTTCGCAGCTTTCCACTGGAAACCTCCGTGATTGAATTCGACAGTAAAGGTAGTAAGAATCTATTTACGTGTACTTGAGGTGTTCATTACACGTTCTTAATCATTTCTGGGGACTATCAATGTGTATTTTAAGAGTTTAACCACAATTAGACAGTTTGCTTAGAAGTATTTACTGGAACCGCCACCATTTTAACTGATTCACACAAAAAAAACGCCAAAGCCAATCCTCCTAAATTGTAAACATAAAAACTATTCTCGTCATTCCAAGGCTTTAGACACCAAATCTGAGCTCTGTAAACATGAACTCTTAATAATTGAAAGCACAGTCCCGTGAAAACGCCACCCAAACTACCCGGACTTGTAAACATTACCAGAATTACGTCATTTCACAGCTTTCCACTCGAAACCTCCGTGATTAAATTCGACAGTAAATGTAGTAAGAATCTATTTATGTGTACTTGAGGTGTTTATTACACGTTCTTAATCATTTCTGGTAACTCTCATTGTGTATTTTAACAGTTTTACCACAATTAGACAGTTTGCTTAGAAGTATTTACTGGAACCGCCACCATTTTAACTGATTCACACAAAGAAACGACAAAGCCAATCCTCCTAAATTGTAAACATAAACAATATTCTCCTCATTCCAAGGCTTTAGACACCAATTCTGAGCTCTGTAAACATGAACTCTTAATATTTGAAAGCACAGTCCCGTGAAAACGCCACCAGAAGTACCCGTACTTGTAAACATTACCAGTATTTTCGTCATTTCACAGCTTTCCACTGGAAACCTCCGTGATTGAATTCGACAGTAAAGGTAGTAAGAATCTATTTACGTGTACTTGAGGTGTTCATTACACGTTCTTAATCATTTCTGGGGACTATCATTGTGTATTTTAAGAGTTTAACCACAATTAGACAGTTTGCTTAGAAGTATTTACTGGAACCGCCACCATTTTAACTGATTCACACAAAGAAACGACAAAGCCAATCCTCCTAAATTGTAAACATAAAAACTATTCTCGTCATTCCAAGGCTTTAGACACCAAATCTGAGCTCTGTAAACATGAACTCTTAATAATTGAAAGCACAGTCCCGTGAAAACGCCACACAAAGTACCCCGACTTGTAAACATTACCAGAATTACGGCATTTCACAGCTTTCCACTCGAAACCTCCGTGATTGAATTCGACAGTAAATGTAGTAAGAATCTATTTCAGGTCCTTGAGGTGTTTATTAAACGTTCTTAATCATTTCTGGGAACTCTCATTGTGTATTTTAACAGTTTTACCACAATTGGACAGTTTGCTTAGAAGTAGTTCCTGGAACCGTCACCATTTTAAATGATAGGCACAAAAAAGCGCCGAAGCCAATCCTCCTAAATTGTAAACATAAACAATATTCTCCTCATTCCAAGACTTTAGACACCAATTCTGAGCTCTGTAAACATGAACTCTTAATATTTGAAAGCAAAGTCCCGTGAAAACGCCACCCGAAATACCCGGAGTTTTAAATATAACCAGTATTTTCGTCATTTCGCAGCTTTCCACTGGAAACCTCCGTGATTGAATTCGACAGTAAAGGTAGTAAGAATCTATTTACGTGTACTTGAGGTGTTCATTACACGTTCTTAATCATTTCTGGTAACTCTCATTGTGTATTTTAACAGTTTTACCACAATTAGACAGTTTGCTTAGAAGTATTTACTGGAACCGCCACCATTTTAACTGATTCACACAAAGAAACGACAAAGCCAATCCTCCTAAATTGTAAACATAAAAACTATTCTCGTCATTCCAAGGCTTTAGACACCAAATCTGAGCTCTGTAAACATGAACTCTTAATGATTGAAAGCACAGTCCCGTGAAAACGCCACACAAAGTACCCCGACTTGTAAACATTACCAGAATTACGGCATTTCACAGCTTTCCACTCGAAACCTCCGTGATTGAATTCGACAGTAAATGTAGTAAGAATCTATTTCAGGTCCTTGAGGTGTTTATTAAACGTTCTTAATCATTTCTGGGAACTCTCATTGTGTATTTTAACAGTTTTACCACAATTGGACAGTTTGCTTAGAAGTAGTTCCTGGAACCGTCACCATTTTAAATGATAGGCACAAAAAAGCGCCGAAGCCAATCCTCCTAAATTGTAAACATAAACAATATTCTCCTCATTCCAAGGCTTTAGACACCAATTCTGAGCTCTGTAAACATGAACTCTTAATATTTGAAAGCAAAGTCCCGTGAAAACGCCACCCGAAATACCCGGAGTTTTAAATATAACCAGTATTTTCGTCATTTCGCAGCTTTCCACTGGAAACCTCCGTGATTGAATTCGACAGTAAAGGTAGTAAGAATCTATTTACGTGTACTTGAGGTGTTTATTACACGTTCTTAATCATTTCTGGTAACTCTCATTGTGTATTTTAACAGTTTTACCACAATTAGACAGTTTGCTTAGAAGTATTTACTGGAACCGCCACCATTTTAACTGATTCACACAAAGAAACGACAAAGCCAATCCTCCTAAATTGTAAACATAAAAACTATTCTCCTCATTCCAAGGCGTTAGACACCAAATCTGAGCTCTGTAAACATGAACTCTTAATAATTGAAAGCACAGTCCCGTGAAAACGCCACACAAAGTACCCCGACTTGTAAACATTACCAGAATTACGGCATTTCACAGCTTTCCACTCGAAACCTCCGTGATTGAATTCGACAGTAAATGTAGTAAGAATCTATTTCAGGTCCTTGAGGTGTTTATTAAACGTTCTTAATCATTTCTGGGAACTCTCATTGTGTATTTTAACAGTTTTACCACAATTGGACAGTTTGCTTAGAAGTAGTTCCTGGAACCGTCACCATTTTAAATGATAGGCACAAAAAAGCGCCGAAGCCAATCCTCCTAAATTGTAAACATAAACAATATTCTCCTCATTCCAAGGCTTTAGACACCAATTCTGAGCTCTGTAAACATGAACTCTTAATATTTGAAAGCAAAGTCCCGTGAAAACGCCACCCGAAATACCCGGAGTTTTAAATATAACCAGTATTTTCGTCATTTCGCAGCTTTCCACTGGAAACCTCCGTGATTGAATTCGACAGTAAAGGTAGTAAGAATCTATTTACGTGTACTTGAGGTGTTCATTACACGTTCTTAATCATTTCTGGGGACTATCATTGTGTATTTTAAGAGTTTAACCACAATTAGACAGTTTGCTTAGAAGTATTTACTGGAACTGCCACCATTTTAACTGATTCACACAAAGAAACAACAAAGCCAATCCTCCTAAATTGTAAACATAAAAACTATTCTCGTCATTCCAAGGCTTTAGACACCAAATCTGAGCTCTGTAAACATGAACTCTTAATAATTGAAAGCACAGTCCCGTGAAAACGCCACACAAAGTACCCCGACTTGTAAACATTACCAGAATTACGGCATTTCACAGCTTTCCACTCGAAACCTCCGTGATTGAATTCGACAGTAAATGTAGTAAGAATCTATTTCAGGTCCTTGAGGTGTTTATTAAACGTTCTTAATCATTTCTGGGAACTCTCATTGTGTATTTTAACAGTTTTACCACAATTGGACAGTTTGCTTAGAAGTAGTTCCTGGAACCGTCACCATTTTAAATGATAGGCACAAAAAAGCGCCGAAGCCAATCCTCCTAAATTGTAAACATAAACAATATTCTCCTCATTCCAAGGCTTTAGACACCAATTCTGAGCTCTGTAAACATGAACTCTTAATATTTGAAAGCAAAGTCCCGTGAAAACGCCACCCGAAATACCCGGAGTTTTAAATATAACCAGTATTTTCGTCATTTCGCAGCTTTCCACTGGAAACCTCCGTGATTGAATTCGACAGTAAAGGTAGTAAGAATCTATTTACGTGTACTTGAGGTGTTCATTACACGTTCTTAATCATTTCTGGGGACTATC
>NW_026775486.1:0-83000 GCF_963259705.1 Myotis daubentonii | reverse complement strand
CACAGCTTTCCACTCGAAACCTCCGTGATTGAATTCGACAGTAAATGTAGTAAGAATCTATTTACGTGTACTTGAGATGTTTATTACACGTTCTTAATCATTTCTGGGAACTCTCATTGTGTATTTTAACAGTTTTACCACAATTAGACAGTTTGCTTAGAAGTATTTACTGGAACCGCCACCATTTTAACTGATTCACACACAAAAAAAGCCAAAGCCAATCCTCCTAAATTGTAAACATAAACAATATTCTCCTCATTCCAAGGCTTTAGACACCAATTCTGAGCTCTGCAAACATGAACTCGTAATAATTGAAAGCACAGTCCCGTGAAATTGCCACCAGAAGTACCCGTACTTGTAAACATTACCAGTATTTTCGTCATTTCACAGCTTTCCACTGGAAACCTCCGTGATTGAATTCGACAGTAAAGGTAGTAAGAATCTATTTACGTGTACTTGAGGTGTTTATTACACGTTCTTAATCATTTCTGTGAACTCTCATTGTGTATTTCAACAGTTTTACCACAATTAGAGAGTTTGCTTAGAACTGTTTACTGGAACCGCCACCATTTTAACTGATTCACACAAAAAAAAGCAAAAGCCAATCCTCCTAAATTGTAAACATAAAAACTATTCTCGTCATTCCAAGGCTTTAGACACCAATTCTGAGCTCTGTAAACATGAACTCGTAATAATTGAAAGCACAGTCCCGTGAAAACGCCACCCGAAGTACCCGGACTTGTAAACATTACCGGAATTTCGTCATTTCACAGCATTCCACTCGAAACCTCCGTGATTGAATTCGACAGTAAATGTAGTAAGAATCTATTTACGTGTACTTGAGGGGTTTATTACACGTTCTTAATCATTTCTGGGAACTCTCATTGTGTATTTTAACAGTTTTACAACAATTGGACAGTTTGCTTAGAAGTATTTCCTGGAACCGTCACCATTTTAAATGATACGCACAAAAAAGCGCCGAAGCCAATCCTCCTAAATTGTAAACATAAAAACTATTCTCGTGATTCAAAGGCTTTAGACACCAATTCTGAGCTCTGTAAACATGAACTCTTAATATTTGAAAGCACAGTCCCGTGAAAACACCTCCAGAAGTACCCGTACTTGTAAACATTACCAGTATTTTCGTCATTTCACAGCTTTCCACTCGAAACCTCCGTGATTGAATTCGACAGTAAATGTAGTAAAAATCTATTTACGTGTACTTGAGGGGTTTATTACACGTTCTTAATCATTTCTGGGAACTCTCATTGTGTATTTTAACAGTTTTACCACAATTGGACAGTTTGCTTAGAAGTATTTCCTGGAACCGTCACCATTTTAAATGATACGCACAAAAAAGCGCCGAAGCCAATCCTCCTAAATTGTAAGCATAAACAATATTCTCCTCATTCCAAGGCTTTAGACACCAATTCTGAGCTCTGTAAACATGAACTCGTAATAATTGAAAGCACAGTCCCGTGAAAACGCCACCAGAAGTACCCGGACTTGTAAACATTACCAGTATTTTCGTCATTTCACAGCTTTCCACGGGAAACCTCCGTGATTGAATTCGACAGTAAAGGTAGTAAGAATCTATTTACGTGTACTTGAGGTGTTTATTACACGTTCTTAATCATTTCTGTGAACTCTCATTGTGTATTTTAACAGTTTTACCACAATTAGATAGTTTGCTTAGAACTGTTTACTGGAACCGCCACCATTTTAACTGATTCACACAAAAAAACGCCAACGCCAATCCTCCTAAATTGTAAACATAAAAACTATTCTCGTGATTCAAAGGCTTTAGACACCAATTCTGAGCTCTGTAAACATGAACTCTTAATATTTGAAAGCACAGTCCCGTGAAAATGCCTCCAGAAGTACCCGTACTTGTAAACATTACCCGTATTTTCGTCATTTCACAGCTTTCCACTCGAAACCTCCGTGATTGAATTCGACAGTAAATGTAGTAAGAATCTATTTACGTGTACTTGAGGTGTTTATTAAACGTTCTTAATCATTTCTGGGAACTCTCATTGTGTATTTTAACAGTTTTACCACAATTATACAGTTTGCTTAGAAGTATTTACTGGAACCGCCACCATTTTAACTGATTCACACAAAAAAAAGCCAAAGTCAATCCTCCAAAATTGTAAACATAAAAACTATTCTCGTCATTCCAAGGCTTTAGACACCAATTCTGAGCTCTGTAAACATGAACTCGTAATAATTGAAAGCACAGTCCCGTGAAAACGCCACCCGAAGTACCCGGACTTGTAAACATTACCAGAATTTCGTCATTTCACAGCATTCCACTCGAAACCTCCGTGATTGAATTCGACACTAAAGGTAGTAAAAATCTATTTACGTGTACTTGAGGGGTTTATTACACGTTCTTAATCATTTCTGGGAACTCTCATTGTGTATTTTAACAGTTTTACCACAATTAGAGAGTTTGCTTAGAACTGTTTACTGGAACCGCAACCATTTTAACTGATTCACACAAAAAAAACGCCAAAGCCAATCCTCCTAAATTGTAAACATAAAAACTATTTTCGTGATTCAAAGGCTTTAGACACCAATTCTGAGCTCTGTAAACATGAACTCTTAATATTTGAAAGCACAGTCCCGTGAAAACGCCTCCAGAAGTACCCGTACTTGTAAACATTACCAGTATTTTCGTCATTTCACAGCTTTCCACTGGAAACCTCCGTGATTGAATTCGACAGTAAATGTAGTAAAAATCTATTTACGTGTACTTGAGATGTTTATTACACGTTCTTAATCATTTCTGGGAACTATCATTGTGTATTTTAACAGTTTTACCACAATTAGACAGTTTGCTTAGAAGTGTTTACTGGAACCGCCACCATTTTAACTGATTAACACAAAGAAATGACAAAGCAAATCCTCCTAAATTGTAAACATAAAAACTATTCTCGTCATTCCAAGGCTTTAGACACCAAATCTGAGCTCTGTAAACATGAACTCTTAATAATTGAAAGCCCAGTCCCGTGAAAACGCCACCCGAAGTACCCGTACTTGTAAACATTACCAGTATTTTCGTCATTTCACAGCTTTCCACTCGAAACCTCCGTGATTGAATTCGACAGTAAAGGTAGTAAGAATATATTTACGTGTACTTGAGGTGTTTATTAAACGTTCTTAATCATTTCTGTGAACTCTCATTGTGTATTTTAACAGTTTTACCACAATTAGAGAGTTTGCTTAGAACTGTTTACTGGAACCGCCACCATTTTAACTGATTCACAAAAAAAAAACGCCAACGCCAATCCTCCTAAATTGTAAACATAAAAACTCTTCTCGTGATTCAAAGGCTTTAGACACCAATTCTGAGCTCTGTAAACATGAACTCTTAATATTTGAAAGCACAGTCCCGTGAAAACACCTCCAGAAGTACCCGTACTTGTAAACATTACCAGTATTTTCGTCATTTCACAGCTTTCCACTCGAAACCTCCGTGATTGAATTCGACAGTAAATGTAGTAAAAATCTATTTACGTGTACTTGAGGGGTTTATTACACGTTCTTAATCATTTCTGGGAACTCTCATTGTGTATTTTAACAGTTTTACCACAATTGGACAGTTTGCTTAGAAGTATTTCCTGGAACCGTCACCATTTTAAATGATACGCACAAAAAAGCGCCGAAGCCAATCCTCCTAAATTGTAAGCATAAACAATATTCTCCTCATTCCAAGGCTTTAGACACCAATTCTGAGCTCTGTAAACATGAACTCGTAATAATTGAAAGCACAGTCCCGTGAAAACGCCACCAGAAGTACCCGGACTTGTAAACATTACCAGAATTTCGTCATTTCACAGCATTCCACTCGAAACCTCCGTGATTGAATTCGACACTAAAGGTAGTAAAAATCTATTTACGTGTACTTGAGGGGTTTATTACACGTTCTTAATCATTTCTGGGAACTCTCATTGTGTATTTTAACAGTTTTACCACAATTAGAGAGTTTGCTTAGAACTGTTTACTGGAACCGCAACCATTTTAACTGATTCACACAAAAAAAACGCCAAAGCCAATCCTCCTAAATTGTAAACATAAAAACTATTTTCGTGATTCAAAGGCTTTAGACACCAATTCTGAGCTCTGTAAACATGAACTCTTAATATTTGAAAGCACAGTCCCGTGAAAACGCCTCCAGAAGTACCCGTACTTGTAAACATTACCAGTATTTTCGTCATTTCACAGCTTTCCACTGGAAACCTCCGTGATTGAATTCGACAGTAAATGTAGTAAAAATCTATTTACGTGTACTTGAGATGTTTATTACACGTTCTTAATCATTTCTGGGAACTATCATTGTGTATTTTAACAGTTTTACCACAATTAGACAGTTTGCTTAGAAGTGTTTACTGGAACCGCCACCATTTTAACTGATTAACACAAAGAAATGACAAAGCAAATCCTCCTAAATTGTAAACATAAAAACTATTCTCGTCATTCCAAGGCTTTAGACACCAAATCTGAGCTCTGTAAACATGAACTCTTAATAATTGAAAGCCCAGTCCCGTGAAAACGCCACCCGAAGTACCCGGACTTGTAAACATTACCAGTATTTTCGTCATTTCACAGCTTTCCACTCGAAACCTCCGTGATTGAATTCGACAGTAAATGTAGTAAAAATCTATTTACGTGTACTTCAGATGTTTACTACACGTTCTTTATCATTTCTGGGAACTCTCATTGTGTATTTTAACAGTTTTACCACAATTAGACAGTTTGCTTAGAAGTGTTTACTGGAACCGCCACCATTTTAACTGATTAACACAAAGAAACGACAAAGCAAATCCTCCTAAATTGTAAACATAAAAACTATTCTCGTGATTCAAAGGCTTTAGACACCAATTCTGAGCTCTGTAAACATGAACTCTTAATATTTGAAAGCACAGTCCCGTGAAAACACCTCCAGAAGTACCCGTACTTGTAAACATTACCAGTATTTTCGTCATTTCACAGCTTTCCACTCGAAACCTCCGTGATTGAATTCGACAGTAAATGTAGTAAAAATCTATTTACGTGTACTTGAGGGGTTTATTACACGTTCTTAATCATTTCTGGGAACTCTCATTGTGTATTTTAACAGTTTTACCACAATTGGACAGTTTGCTTAGAAGTATTTCCTGGAACCGTCACCATTTTAAATGATACGCACAAAAAAGCGCCGAAGCCAATCCTCCTAAATTGTAAGCATAAACAATATTCTCCTCATTCCAAGGCTTTAGACACCAATTCTGAGCTCTGTAAACATGAACTCGTAATAATTGAAAGCACAGTCCCGTGAAAACGCCACCAGAAGTACCCGGACTTGTAAACATTACCAGTATTTTCGTCATTTCACAGCTTTCCACGGGAAACCTCCGTGATTGAATTCGACAGTAAAGGTAGTAAGAATATATTTACGTGTACTTGAGGTGTTTATTAAACGTTCTTAATCATTTCTGTGAACTCTCATTGTGTATTTTAACAGTTTTACCACAATTAGAGAGTTTGCGTAGAACTGTTTACTGGAACCGCCACCATTTTAACTGATTCACACAAAAAAACGCCAACGCCAATCCTCCTAAATTGTAAACATAAAAACTATTCTCGTGATTCAAAGGCTTTAGACACCAATTCTGAGCTCTGTAAACATGAACTCTTAATATTTGAAAGCACAGTCCCGTGAAAATGCCTCCAGAAGTACCCGTACTTGTAAACATTACCCGTATTTTCGTCATTTCACAGCTTTCCACTCGAAACCTCCGTGATTGAATTCGACAGTAAATGTAGTAAGAATCTATTTACGTGTACTTGAGGTGTTTATTAAACGTTCTTAATCATTTCTGGGAACTCTCATTGTGTATTTTAACAGTTTTACCACAATTATACAGTTTGCTTAGAAGTATTTACTGGAACCGCCACCATTTTAACTGATTCACACAAAAAAAAGCCAAAGTCAATCCTCCAAAATTGTAAACATAAAAACTATTCTCGTCATTCCAAGGCTTTAGACACCAATTCTGAGCTCTGTAAACATGAACTCGTAATAATTGAAAGCACAGTCCCGTGAAAACGCCACCCGAAGTACCCGGACTTGTAAACATTACCAGAATTTCGTCATTTCACAGCATTCCACTCGAAACCTCCGTGATTGAATTCGACACTAAAGGTAGTAAAAATCTATTTACGTGTACTTGAGGGGTTTATTACACGTTCTTAATCATTTCTGGGAACTCTCATTGTGTATTTTAACAGTTTTACCACAATTAGAGAGTTTGCTTAGAACTGTTTACTGGAACCGCAACCATTTTAACTGATTCACACAAAAAAAACGCCAAAGCCAATCCTCCTAAATTGTAAACATAAAAACTATTTTCGTGATTCAAAGGCTTTAGACACCAATTCTGAGCTCTGTAAACATGAACTCTTAATATTTGAAAGCACAGTCCCGTGAAAACGCCTCCAGAAGTACCCGTACTTGTAAACATTACCAGTATTTTCGTCATTTCACAGCTTTCCACTGGAAACCTCCGTGATTGAATTCGACAGTAAATGTAGTAAAAATCTATTTACGTGTACTTGAGATGTTTATTACACGTTCTTAATCATTTCTGGGAACTATCATTGTGTATTTTAACAGTTTTACCACAATTAGACAGTTTGCTTAGAAGTGTTTACTGGAACCGCCACCATTTTAACTGATTAACACAAAGAAATGACAAAGCAAATCCTCCTAAATTGTAAACATAAAAACTATTCTCGTCATTCCAAGGCTTTAGACACCAAATCTGAGCTCTGTAAACATGAACTCTTAATAATTGAAAGCCCAGTCCCGTGAAAACGCCACCCGAAGTACCCGTACTTGTAAACATTACCAGTATTTTCGTCATTTCACAGCTTTCCACTCGAAACCTCCGTGATTGAATTCGACAGTAAAGGTAGTAAGAATATATTTACGTGTACTTGAGGTGTTTATTAAACGTTCTTAATCATTTCTGTGAACTCTCATTGTGTATTTTAACAGTTTTACCACAATTAGAGAGTTTGCTTAGAACTGTTTACTGGAACCGCCACCATTTTAACTGATTCACAAAAAAAAAACGCCAACGCCAATCCTCCTAAATTGTAAACATAAAAACTCTTCTCGTGATTCAAAGGCTTTAGACACCAATTCTGAGCTCTGTAAACATGAACTCTTAATATTTGAAAGCACAGTCCCGTGAAAACACCTCCAGAAGTACCCGTACTTGTAAACATTACCAGTATTTTCGTCATTTCACAGCTTTCCACTCGAAACCTCCGTGATTGAATTCGACAGTAAATGTAGTAAAAATCTATTTACGTGTACTTGAGGGGTTTATTACACGTTCTTAATCATTTCTGGGAACTCTCATTGTGTATTTTAACAGTTTTACCACAATTGGACAGTTTGCTTAGAAGTATTTCCTGGAACCGTCACCATTTTAAATGATACGCACAAAAAAGCGCCGAAGCCAATCCTCCTAAATTGTAAGCATAAACAATATTCTCCTCATTCCAAGGCTTTAGACACCAATTCTGAGCTCTGTAAACATGAACTCGTAATAATTGAAAGCACAGTCCCGTGAAAACGCCACCAGAAGTACCCGGACTTGTAAACATTACCAGAATTTCGTCATTTCACAGCATTCCACTCGAAACCTCCGTGATTGAATTCGACACTAAAGGTAGTAAAAATCTATTTACGTGTACTTGAGGGGTTTATTACACGTTCTTAATCATTTCTGGGAACTCTCATTGTGTATTTTAACAGTTTTACCACAATTAGAGAGTTTGCTTAGAACTGTTTACTGGAACCGCAACCATTTTAACTGATTCACACAAAAAAAACGCCAAAGCCAATCCTCCTAAATTGTAAACATAAAAACTATTTTCGTGATTCAAAGGCTTTAGACACCAATTCTGAGCTCTGTAAACATGAACTCTTAATATTTGAAAGCACAGTCCCGTGAAAACGCCTCCAGAAGTACCCGTACTTGTAAACATTACCAGTATTTTCGTCATTTCACAGCTTTCCACTGGAAACCTCCGTGATTGAATTCGACAGTAAATGTAGTAAAAATCTATTTACGTGTACTTGAGATGTTTATTACACGTTCTTAATCATTTCTGGGAACTATCATTGTGTATTTTAACAGTTTTACCACAATTAGACAGTTTGCTTAGAAGTGTTTACTGGAACCGCCACCATTTTAACTGATTAACACAAAGAAATGACAAAGCAAATCCTCCTAAATTGTAAACATAAAAACTATTCTCGTCATTCCAAGGCTTTAGACACCAAATCTGAGCTCTGTAAACATGAACTCTTAATAATTGAAAGCCCAGTCCCGTGAAAACGCCACCCGAAGTACCCGGACTTGTAAACATTACCAGTATTTTCGTCATTTCACAGCTTTCCACTCGAAACCTCCGTGATTGAATTCGACAGTAAATGTAGTAAAAATCTATTTACGTGTACTTCAGATGTTTACTACACGTTCTTTATCATTTCTGGGAACTCTCATTGTGTATTTTAACAGTTTTACCACAATTAGACAGTTTGCTTAGAAGTGTTTACTGGAACCGCCACCATTTTAACTGATTAACACAAAGAAACGACAAAGCAAATCCTCCTAAATTGTAAACATAAAAACTATTCTCGTGATTCAAAGGCTTTAGACACCAATTCTGAGCTCTGTAAACATGAACTCTTAATATTTGAAAGCACAGTCCCGTGAAAACACCTCCAGAAGTACCCGTACTTGTAAACATTACC
Organism: Myotis daubentonii; assembly: GCF_963259705.1. Classification (NCBI taxonomy): domain Eukaryota; kingdom Metazoa; phylum Chordata; class Mammalia; order Chiroptera; family Vespertilionidae; genus Myotis; species Myotis daubentonii. The sequence goes on along the minus strand of NW_026775486.1, from coordinate 74,182 downwards.
AGTATTTTCGTCATTTCACAGCTTTCCACTCGAAACCTCCGTGATTGAATTCGACAGTAAATGTAGTAAAAATCTATTTACGTGTACTTGAGGGGTTTATTACACGTTCTTAATCATTTCTGGGAACTCTCATTGTGTATTTTAACAGTTTTACCACAATTGGACAGTTTGCTTAGAAGTATTTCCTGGAACCGTCACCATTTTAAATGATACGCACAAAAAAGCGCCGAAGCCAATCCTCCTAAATTGTAAGCATAAACAATATTCTCCTCATTCCAAGGCTTTAGACACCAATTCTGAGCTCTGTAAACATGAACTCGTAATAATTGAAAGCACAGTCCCGTGAAAACGCCACCAGAAGTACCCGGACTTGTAAACATTACCAGTATTTTCGTCATTTCACAGCTTTCCACGGGAAACCTCCGTGATTGAATTCGACAGTAAAGGTAGTAAGAATATATTTACGTGTACTTGAGGTGTTTATTAAACGTTCTTAATCATTTCTGTGAACTCTCATTGTGTATTTTAACAGTTTTACCACAATTAGAGAGTTTGCGTAGAACTGTTTACTGGAACCGCCACCATTTTAACTGATTCACACAAAAAAACGCCAACGCCAATCCTCCTAAATTGTAAACATAAAAACTATTCTCGTGATTCAAAGGCTTTAGACACCAATTCTGAGCTCTGTAAACATGAACTCTTAATATTTGAAAGCACAGTCCCGTGAAAACGCCTCCAGAAGTACCCGTACTTGTAAACATTACCAGTATTTTCGTCATTTCACAGCTTTCCACTCGAAACCTCCGTGATTGAATTCGACAGTAAATGTAGTAAGAATCTATTTACGTGTACTTGAGGTGTTTATTACACGTTCTTAATCATTTCTGGGAACTATCATTGTGTATTTTAACAGTTTTACCACAATTAGACAGTTTGCTTAGAAGTGTTTACTGGAACCGCCACCATTTTAACTGATTAACACAAAGAAACGACAAAGCAAATCCTCCTAAATTGTAAACATAAAAACTATTCTCGTCATTCCAAGGCTTTAGACACCAAATCTGAGCTCTGTAAACATGAACTCTTAATAATTGAAAGCCCAGTCCCGTGAAAACGCCACCCGAAGTACCCGGACTTGTAAACATTACCAGTATTTTCGTCATTTCACAGCTTTCCACTCGAAACCTCCGTGATTGAATTCGACAGTAAATGTAGTAAAAATCTATTTACGTGTACTTGAGATGTTTATTACACGTTCTTTATCATTTCTGGGAACTCTCATTGTGTATTTTAACAGTTTTACCACAATTAGACAGTTTGCTTAGAAGTGTTTACTGGAACCGCCACCATTTTAACTGATTAACACAAAGAAACGACAAAGCAAATCCTCCTAAATTGTAAACATAAAAACTATTCTCGTGATTCAAAGGCTTTAGACACCAATTCTGAGCTCTGTAAACATGAACTCTTAATATTTGAAAGCACAGTCCCGTGAAAACACCTCCAGAAGTACCCGTACTTGTAAACATTACCAGTATTTTCGTCATTTCACAGCTTTCCACTCGAAACCTCCGAGATTGAATTCGACAGTAAATGTAGTAAAAATCTATTTACGTGTACTTGAGGGGTTTATTACACGTTCTTAATCATTTCTGGGAACTCTCATTGTGTATTTTAACAGTTTTACCACAATTGGACAGTTTGCTTAGAAGTATTTCCTGGAACCGTCACCATTTTAAATGATACGCACAAAAAAGCGCCGAAGCCAATCCTCCTAAATTGTAAGCATAAACAATATTCTCCTCATTCCAAGGCTTTAGACACCAATTCTGAGCTCTGTAAACATGAACTCGTAATAATTGAAAGCACAGTCCCGTGAAAACGCCACCAGAAGTACCCGGACTTGTAAACATTACCAGTATTTTCGTCATTTCACAGCTTTCCACGGGAAACCTCCGTCATTGAATTCGACAGTAAAGGTAGTAAGAATATATTTACGTGTACTTGAGGTGTTTATTACACGTTCTTAATCATTTCTGGGAACTCTCATTGTGTATTTTAACAGTTTTACCACAATTAGAGAGTTTGCTTAGAACTGTTTACTGGAACCGCCACCATTTTAACTGATTCACACAAAAAAACGCCAACGCCAATCCTCCTAAATTGTAAACATAAAAACTATTCTCGTGATTCAAAGGCTTTAGACACCAATTCTGAGCTCTGCAAACATGAACTCGTAATAATTGAAAGCACAGTCCCGTGAAATTGCCACCAGAAGTACCCGTACTTGTAAACATTACCAGTATTTTCGTCATTTCACAGCTTTCCACTGGAAACCTCCGTGATTGAATTCGACAGTAAAGGTAGTAAGAATCTATTTACGTGTACTTGAGATGTTTATTACACGTTCTTAATTATTTCTGTGAACTCTCATTGTGTATTTCAACAGTTTTACCACAATTAGAGAGTTTGCTTAGAACTGTTTACTGGAACCGCCACCATTTTAACTGATTCACACAAAAAAAAGCCAAAGCCAATCCTCCTAAATTGTAAACATAAAAACTATTCTCGTCATTCCAAGGCTTTAGACACCAAATCTGAGCTCTGTAAACATGAACTCTTAATAATTGAAAGCCCAGTCCCGTGAAAACGCCACCCGAAGTACCCGGACTTGTAAACATTACCAGTATTTTCGTCATTTCACAGCTTTCCACTCGAAACCTCCGTGATTGAATTCGACAGTAAATGTAGTAAAAATCTATTTACGTGTACCTGAGATGTTTATTACACGTTCTTTATCATTTCTGGGAACTCTCATTGTGTATTTTAACAGTTTTACCACAATTAGACAGTTTGCTTAGAAGTGTTTACTGGAACCGCCACCATTTTAACTGATTAACACAAAGAAACGACAAAGCAAATCCTCCTAAATTGTAAACATAAAAACTATTCTCGTCATTCCAAGGCTTTAGACACCAAATCTGAGCTCTGTAAACATGAACTCTTAATAATTGAAAGCCCAGTCCCGTGAAAACGCCACCCGAAGTACCCGGACTTGTAAACATTACCAGTATTTTCGTCATTTCACAGCTTTCCACTCGAAACCTCCGTGATTGAATTCGACAGTAAATGTAGTAAAAATCTATTTACGTGTACTTGAGATGTTTATTACACGTTCTTTATCATTTCTGGGAACTCTCATTGTGTATTTTAACAGTTTTACCACAATTAGACAGTTTGCTTAGAAGTGTTTACTGGAACCGCCACCATTTTAACTGATTAACACAAAGAAACGACAAAGCAAATCCTCCTAAATTGTAAACATAAAAACTATTCTCGTGATTCAAAGGCTTTAGACACCAATTCTGAGCTCTGTAAACATGAACTCTTAATATTTGAAAGCACAGTCCCGTGAAAACACCTCCAGAAGTACCCGTACTTGTAAACATTACCAGTATTTTCGTCATTTCACAGCTTTCCACTCGAAACCTCCGAGATTGAATTCGACAGTAAATGTAGTAAAAATCTATTTACGTGTACTTGAGGGGTTTATTACACGTTCTTAATCATTTCTGGGAACTCTCATTGTGTATTTTAACAGTTTTACCACAATTAGATAGTTTGCTTAGAACTGTTTACTGGAACCGCCACCATTTTAACTGATTCACACAAAAAAACGCCAACGCCAATCCTCCTAAATTGTAAACATAAAAACTATTCTCGTGATTCAAAGGCTTTAGACACCAATTCTGAGCTCTGCAAACATGAACTCGTAATAATTGAAAGCACAGTCCCGTGAAATTGCCACCAGAAGTACCCGTACTTGTAAACATTACCAGTATTTTCGTCATTTCACAGCTTTCCACTGGAAACCTCCGTGATTGAATTCGACAGTAAAGGTAGTAAGAATCTATTTACGTGTACTTGAGATGTTTATTACACGTTCTTAATTATTTCTGTGAACTCTCATTGTGTATTTCAACAGTTTTACCACAATTAGAGAGTTTGCTTAGAACTGTTTACTGGAACCGCCACCATTTTAACTGATTCACACAAAAAAAAGCCAAAGCCAATCCTCCTAAATTGTAAACATAAAAACTATTCTCGTCATTCCAAGGCTTTAGACACCAAATCTGAGCTCTGTAAACATGAACTCTTAATAATTGAAAGCCCAGTCCCGTGAAAACGCCACCCGAAGTACCCGGACTTGTAAACATTACCAGTATTTTCGTCATTTCACAGCTTTCCACTCGAAACCTCCGTGATTGAATTCGACAGTAAATGTAGTAAAAATCTATTTACGTGTACCTGAGATGTTTATTACACGTTCTTTATCATTTCTGGGAACTCTCATTGTGTATTTTAACAGTTTTACCACAATTAGACAGTTTGCTTAGAAGTGTTTACTGGAACCGCCACCATTTTAACTGATTAACACAAAGAAACGACAAAGCAAATCCTCCTAAATTGTAAACATAAAAACTATTCTCGTGATTCAAAGGCTTTAGACACCAATTCTGAGCTCTGTAAACATGAACTCTTAATATTTGAAAGCACAGTCCCGTGAAAACGCCTCCAGAAGTACCCGGACTGTAAACATTACCAGTATTTTCGTCATTTCACAGCTTTCCACGGGAAACCTCCGTGATTGAATTCGACAGTAAAGGTAGTAAGAATCTATTTACGTGTACTTGAGGTGTTTATTACACGTTCTTAATCATTTCTGTGAACTCTCATTGTGTATTTTAACAGTTTTACCTCAATTAGAGAGTTTGCTTAGAACTGTTTACTGGAACCGCCAACATTTTAACTGATTCACACAAAAAAACGCCAACGCCAATCCTCCTAAATTGTAAACATAAAAACTATTCTCGTGATTCAAAGGCTTTAGACACCAATTCTGAGCTCTGTAAACATGAACTCTTAATATTTGAAAGCACAGTCCCGTGAAAACGCCTCCAGAAGTACCCGTACTTGTAAACATTACCAGTATTTTCGTCATTTCACAGCTTTCCACGGGAAACCTCCGTGATTGAATTCGACAGTAAAGGTAGTAAGAATCTATTTACGTGTACTTGAGGTGTTTATTACACGTTCTTAATCATTTCTGTGAACTCTCATTGTGTATTTTAACAGTTTTACCTCAATTAGAGAGTTTGCTTAGAACTGTTTACTGGAACCGCCACCATTTTAACTGATTCACACAAAAAAACGCCAACGCCAATCCTCCTAAATTGTAAACATAAAAACTATTCTCGTGATTCAAAGGCTTTAGACACCAATTCTGAGCTCTGTAAACATGAACTCTTAATATTTGAAAGCACAGTCCCGTGAAAACGCCTCCAGAAGTACCCGTACTTGTAAACATTACCAGTATTTTCGTCATTTCACAGCTTTCCACTCGAAACCTCCGTGATCGAATTCGACAGTAAATGTAGTAAGAATCTATTTACGTGTACTTGAGGTGTTTATTACACGTTGTTAATCATTTCTGTGAACTCTCATTCTGTATTTTAACAGTTTTACCACAATTAGAGAGTTTGCTTAGAACTGTTTACTGGAACCGCCACCATTTTAACTGATTCACACAAAAAAACGCCAACGCCAATCCTCCTAAATTGTAAACATAAAAACTATTCTCGTGATTCAAAGGCTTTAGACACCAATTCTGAGCTCTGTAAACATGAACTCTTAATATTTGAAAGCACAGTCCCGTGAAAACGCCTCCAGAAGTACCCGTACTTGTAAACATTACCAGTATTTTCGTCATTTCACAGCTTTCCACTCGAAACCTCCGTGATTGAATTCGACAGTAAATGTAGTAAGAATCTATTTACGTGTACTTGAGGTGTTTATTACACGTTCTTAATCATTTCTGGGAACTATCATTGTGTATTTTAACAGTTTTACCACAATTAGACAGTTTGCTTAGAAGTGTTTACTGGAACCGCCACCATTTTAACTGATTAACACAAAGAAACGACAAAGCAAATCCTCCTAAATTATAAACATAAAAACTATTCTCGTCAATCCAAGGCTTTAGACACCAAATCTGAGCTCTGTAAACATGAACTCTTAATAATTGAAAGCCCAGTCCCGTGAAAACGCCACCCGAAGTACCCGGACTTGTAAACATTACCAGTATTTTCGTCATTTCACAGCTTTCCACTCGAAACCTCCGTGATTGAATTCGACAGTAAATGTAGTAAAAATCTATTTACGTGTACTTGGGATGTTTATTACACGTTCTTTATCATTTCTGGGAACTCTCATTGTGTATTTTAACAGTTTTACCACAATTAGACAGTTTGCTTAGAAGTGTTTACTGGAACCGCCACCATTTTAACTGATTAACACAAAGAAACGACAAAGCAAATCCTCCTAAATTGTAAACATAAAAACTATTCTCGTGATTCAAAGGCTTTAGACACCAATTCTGAGCTCTGTGAACATGAACTCTTAATATTTGAAAGCACAGTCCCGTGAAAACACCTCCAGAAGTACCCGTACTTGTAAACATTACCAGTATTTTCATCATTTCACAGCTTTCCACTCGAAACCTCCGTGATTGAATTCGACAGTAAATGTAGTAAAAATCTATTTACGTGTACTTGAGGGGTTTATTACACGTTCTTAATCATTTCTGGGAACTCTCATTGTGTATTTTAACAGTTTTACCACAATTGGACAGTTTGCTTAGAAGTATTTCCTGGAACCGTCACCATTTTAAATGATACGCACAAAAAAGCGCCAAAGCCAATCCTCCTAAATTGTAAGCATAAACAATATTCTCCTCATTCCAAGGCTTTAGACACCAATTCTGAGCTCTGTAAACATGAACTCGTAATAATTGAAAGCACAGTCCCGTGAAAACGCCACCAGAAGTACCCGTACTTGTAAACATTACCAGTATTTTCGTCATTTCACAGCTTTCCACGGGAAACCTCCGTGATTGAATTCGACAGTAAAGGTAGTAAGAATCTATTTACGTGTACTTGAGGTGTTTATTACACGTTCTTAATCATTTCTGTGAACTCTCATTGTGTATTTTAACAGTTTTACCACAATTAGAGAGTTTGCTTAGAACTGTTTACTGGAACCGCCCCCATTTTAACTGATTCACACAAAAAAACGCCAACGCCAATCCTCCTAAATTGTAAACATAAAAACTATTCTCGTGATTCAAAGGCTTTAGACACCAATTCTGAGCTCTGTAAACATGAACTCTTAATATTTGAAAGCACAGTCCCGTGAAAACGCCTCCAGAAGTACCCGTACTTGTAAACATTACCAGTATTTTCGTCATTTCACAGCTTTCCACTCGAAACCTCCGTGATTGAATTCGACCGTAAATGTAGTAAGAATCTATTTACGTGTACTTGAGGTGTTTATTACACGTTCTTAATCATTTCTGTGAACTCTCATTGTGTATTTTAACAGTTTTACCACAATTAGAGAGTTTGCTTAGAACTGTTTACTGGAACCGCCACCATTTTAACTGATTCACACAAAAAAACGCCAACGCCAATCCTCCTAAATTGTAAACATAAAAACTATTCTCGTGATTCAAAGGCTTTAGACACCAATTCTGAGCTCTGTAAACATGAACTCTTAATATTTGAAAGCACAGTCCCGTGAAAACGCCTCCAGAAGTACCCGTACTTGTAAACATTACCAGTATTTTCGTCATTTCACAGCTTTCCACTCGAAACCTCCGTGATTGAATTCGACAGTAAATGTAGTAAGAATTTATTTACGTGTACTTGAGGTGTTTATTACACGTTCTTAATCATTTCTGGGAACTATCATTGTGTATTTTAACAGTTTTACCACAATTAGACAGTTTGCTTAGAAGTGTTTACTGGAACCGCCACCATTTTAACTGATTAACACAAAGAAACGACAAAGCAAATCCTCCTAAATTGTAAACATAAAAACTATTGTCGTGATTCAAAGGCTTTAGACACCAATTCTGAGCTCTGTAAACACGAACTCTTAATATTTGAAAGCACAGTCCCGTGAAAACACCTCCAGAAGTACCCGTACTTGTAAACATTACCAGTATTTTCGTCATTTCACAGCTTTCCACTCGAAACCTCCGTGATTGAATTCGACAGTAAATGTAGTAAAAATCTATTTACGTGTACTTGAGGGGTTTATTACACGTTCTTAATCATTTCTGGGAACTCTCATTTTGTATTTTAACAGTTTTACCACAATTGGACAGTTTGCTTAGAAGTATTTCCTGGAACCGTCACCATTTTAAATGATACGCACAAAAAAGCGCCGAAGCCAATCCTCCTAAATTGTAAGCATAAACAATATTCTCCTCATTCCAAGGCTTTAGACACCAATTCTGAGCTCTGTAAACATGAACTCGTAATAATTGAAAGCACAGTCCCGTGAAAACGCCACCAGAAGTACCCGGACATGTAAACATTACCAGTATTTTCGTCATTTCCAGCTTTCCACGGGAAACCTCCGTGATTGAATTCGACAGTAAAGGTAGTAAGAGTATATTTACGTGTACTTGAGGTGTTTATTACACGTTCTTAATCATTTCTGGGAACTCTCATTGTGTATTTTAACAGTTTTACCACAATTAGAGAGTTTGCTTAGAACTGTTTACTGGAACCGCCACCATTTTAACTGATTCACACAAAAAAACGCCAACGCCAATCCTCCTAAATTGTAAACATAAAAACTATTCTCGTGATTCAAAGGCTTTAGACACCAATTCTGAGCTCTCTAAACATGAACTCTTAATATTTGAAAGCACAGTCCCGTGAAAACGCCTCCAGAAGTACCCGTACTTGTAAACATTACCAGTATTTTCGTCATTTCACAGCTTTCCACTGGAAACCTCCGTGATTGAATTCGACAGTAAATGTAGTAAAAATCTATTTACGTGTACTTGAGGTGTTTATTACACGTTCTTAATCATTTCTGGGAACTATCATTGTGTATTTTAACAGTTTTACCACAATTAGACAGTTTGCTTAGAAGTGTTTACTGGAACCGCCACCATTTTAACTGATTAACACAAAGAAACGACAAAGCAAATCCTCCTAAATTGTAAACATAAAAACTATTCTCGTCATTCTAAGGCTTTAGACACCAAATCTGAGCTCTGTAAACATGAACTCTTAATAATTGAAAGCCCAGTCCCGTGAAAACGCCACCCGAAGTACCCGGACTTGTAAACATTACCAGTATTTTCGTCATTTCACAGCTTTCCACTCGAAACCTCCGTGATTGAATTCGACAGTAAATGTAGTAAAAATCTATTTACGTGTACTTGAGATGTTTATTACACGTTCTTTATCATTTCTGGGAACTCTCATTGTGTATTTTAACAGTTTTACCACAATTAGACAGTTTGCTTAGAAGTGTTTACTGGAACCGCCACCATTTTAACTGATTAACACAAAGAAACGACAAAGCAAATCCTCCTAAATTGTAAACATAAAAACTATTCTCGTGATTCAAAGGCTTTAGACACCAATTCTGAGCTCTGTAAACATGAACTCTTAATATTTGAAAGCACAGTCCCGTGAAAACACCTCCAGAAGTACCCGTACTTGTAAACATTACCAGTATTTTCGTCATTTCACAGCTTTCCACTCGAAACCTCCGTGATTGAATTCGACAGTAAATGTAGTAAAAATCTATTTACGTGTACTTGAGGGGTTTATTACACGTTCTTAATCATTTCTGGGAACTCTCATTGTGTATTTTAACAGTTTTACCACAATTGGACAGTTTGCTTAGAAGTATTTCCTGGAACCGTCACCATTTTAAATGATACGCACAAAAAAACGCCGAAGCCAATCCTCCTAAATTGTAAGCATAAACAATATTCTCCTCATTCCAAGGCTTTAGACACCAATTCTGAGCTCTGTAAACATGAACTCGTAATAATTGAAAGCACAGTCCCGTGAAAACGCCACCAGAAGTACCCGGACTTGTAAACATTACCAGTATTTTCGTCATTTCACAGCTTTCCACGGGAAACCTCCGTGATTGAATTCGACAGTAAAGGTAGTAAGAATCTATTTACGTGTACTTGAGGTGTTTATTACACGTTCTTAATCATTTCTGTGAACTCTCATTGTGTATTTTAACAGTTTTACCACAATTAGAGAGTTTGCTTAGAACTGTTTACTGAAACCGCCACCATTTTAACTGATTCACACAAAAAAACGCCAACGCCAAGCCTCCTAAATTGTAAACATAAAAACTATTCTCGTGATTCAAAGGCTTTAGACACCAATTCTGAGCTCTGTAAACATGAACTCTTAATATTTGAAAGCACAGTCCCGTGAAAACGCCTCCAGAAGTACCCGTACTTGTAAACATTACCAGTATTTTCGTCATTTCACAGCTTTCCACTCGAAACCTCCGTGATTGAATTCGACAGTAAATGTAGTAAGAATCTATTTACGTGTACTTGAGGTGTTTATTACACGTTCTTAATCATTTCTGGGAACTATCATTGTGTATTTTAACAGTTTTACCACAATTAGACAGTTTGCTTAGAAGTGTTTACTGGAACCGCCACCATTTTAACTGATTAACACAAAGAAATGACAAAGCAAATCCTCCTAAATTGTAAACATAAAAACTATTCTCGTCATTCCAAGGCTTTAGACACCAAATCTGAGCTCTGTAAACATGAACTCTTAATAATTGAAAGCCCAGTCCCGTGAAAACGCCACCCGAAGTACCCGGACTTGTAAACATTACCAGTATTTTCGTCATTTCACAGCTTTCCACTCGAAACCTCCGTGATTGAATTCGACAGTAAATGTAGTAAAAATCTATTTACGTGTACTTGAGATGTTTATTACACGTTCTTTATCATTTCTGGGAACTCTCATTGTGTATTTTAACAGTTTTACCACAATTAGACAGTTTGCTTAGAAGTGTTTACTGGAACCGCCACCATTTTAACTGATTAACACAAAGAAACGACAAAGCAAATCCTCCTAAATTGTAAACATAAAAACTATTCTCGTGATTCAAAGGCTTTAGACACCAATTCTGAGCTCTGTAAACATGAACTCTTAATATTTGAAAGCACAGTCCCGTGAAAACACCTCCAGAAGTACCCGTACTTGTAAACATTACCAGTATTTTCGTCATTTCACAGCTTTCCACTCGAAACCTCCGTGATTGAATTCGACAGTAAATGTAGTAAAAATCTATTTACGTGTACTTGAGGGGTTTATTACACGTTCTTAATCATTTCTGGGAACTCTCATTGTGTATTTTAACAGTTTTACCACAATTGGACAGTTTGCTTAGAAGTATTTCCTGGAACCGTCACCATTTTAAATGATACGCACAAAAAAACGCCGAAGCCAATCCTCCTAAATTGTAAGCATAAACAATATTCTCCTCATTCCAAGGCTTTAGACACCAATTCTGAGCTCTGTAAACATGAACTCGTAATAATTGAAAGCACAGTCCCGTGAAAACGCCACCAGAAGTACCCGGACTTGTAAACATTACCAGTATTTTCGTCATTTCACAGCTTTCCACTCGAAACCTCCGTGATTGAATTCGACAGTAAATGTAGTAAAAATCTATTTACGTGTACTTGAGATGTTTATTACACGTTCTTTATCATTTCTGGGAACTCTCATTGTGTATTTTAACAGTTTTACCACAATTAGACAGTTTGCTTAGAAGTGTTTACTGGAACCGCCACCATTTTAACTGATTAACACAAAGAAACGACAAAGCAAATCCTCCTAAATTGTAAACATAAAAACTATTCTCGTGATTCAAAGGCTTTAGACACCAATTCTGAGCTCTGTAAACATGAACTCTTAATATTTGAAAGCACAGTCCCGTGAAAACACCTCCAGAAGTACCCGTACTTGTAAACATTACCAGTATTTTCGTCATTTCACAGCTTTCCACTCGAAACCTCCGTGATTGAATTCGACAGTAAATGTAGTAAAAATCTATTTACGTGTACTTGAGGGGTTTATTACACGTTCTTAATCATTTCTGGGAACTCTCATTGTGTATTTTAACAGTTTTACCACAATTGGACAGTTTGCTTAGAAGTATTTCCTGGAACCGTCACCATTTTAAATGATACGCACAAAAAAACGCCGAAGCCAATCCTCCTAAATTGTAAGCATAAACAATATTCTCCTCATTCCAAGGCTTTAGACACCAATTCTGAGCTCTGTAAACATGAACTCGTAATAATCGAAAGCACAGTCCCGTGAAAATGCCACCAGAAGTACCCGGACTTGTAAACATTACCAGTATTTTCGTCATTTCACAGCTTTCCACTCGAAACCTCCGTGATTGAATTCGACAGTAAATGTAGTAAAAATCTATTTACGTGTACTTGAGATGTTTATTACACGTTCTTTATCATTTCTGGGAACTCTCATTGTGTATTTTAACAGTTTTACCACAATTAGACAGTTTGCTTAGAAGTGTTTACTGGAACCGCCACCATTTTAACTGATTAACACAAAGAAACGACAAAGCAAATCCTCCTAAATTGTAAACATAAAAACTATTCTCGTGATTCAAAGGCTTTAGACACCAATTCTGAGCTCTGTAAACATGAACTCTTAATATTTGAAAGCACAGTCCCGTGAAAACACCTCCAGAAGTACCCGTACTTGTAAACATTACCAGTATTTTCGTCATTTCACAGCTTTCCACTCGAAACCTCCGTGATTGAATTCGACAGTAAATGTAGTAAAAATCTATTTACGTGTACTTGAGGGGTTTATTACACGTTCTTAATCATTTCTGGGAACTCTCATTGTGTATTTTAACAGTTTTACCACAATTGGACAGTTTGCTTAGAAGTATTTCCTGGAACCGTCACCATTTTAAATGATACGCACAAAAAAACGCCGAAGCCAATCCTCCTAAATTGTAAGCATAAACAATATTCTCCTCATTCCAAGGCTTTAGACACCAATTCTGAGCTCTGTAAACATGAACTCGTAATAATTGAAAGCACAGTCCCGTGAAAACGCCACCAGAAGTACCCGGACTTGTAAACATTACCAGTATTTTCGTCATTTCACAGCTTTCCACTCGAAACCTCCGTGATTGAATTCGACAGTAAAGGTAGTAAGAATCTATTTACGTGTACTTGAGGTGTTTATTACACGTTCTTAATCATTTCTGTGAACTCTCATTGTGTATTTTAACAGTTTTACCACAATTAGAGAGTTTGCTTAGAACTGTTTACTGAAACCGCCACCATTTTAACTGATTCACACAAAAAAACGCCAACGCCAAGCCTCCTAAATTGTAAACATAAAAACTATTCTCGTGATTCAAAGGCTTTAGACACCAATTCTGAGCTCTGTAAACATGAACTCTTAATATTTGAAAGCACAGTCCCGTGAAAACGCCTCCAGAAGTACCCGTACTTGTAAACATTACCAGTATTTTCGTCATTTCACAGCTTTCCACTCGAAACCTCCGTGATTGAATTCGACAGTAAATGTAGTAAGAATCTATTTACGTGTACTTGAGGTGTTTATTACACGTTCTTAATCATTTCTGGGAACTATCATTGTGTATTTTAACAGTTTTACCACAATTAGACAGTTTGCTTAGAAGTGTTTACTGGAACCGCCACCATTTTAACTGATTAACACAAAGAAATGACAAAGCAAATCCTCCTAAATTGTAAACATAAAAACTATTCTCGTCATTCCAAGGCTTTAGACACCAAATCTGAGCTCTGTAAACATGAACTCTTAATAATTGAAAGCCCAGTCCCGTGAAAACGCCACCCGAAGTACCCGGACTTGTAAACATTACCAGTATTTTCGTCATTTCACAGCTTTCCACTCGAAACCTCCGTGATTGAATTCGACAGTAAATGTAGTAAAAATCTATTTACGTGTACTTGAGATGTTTATTACACGTTCTTTATCATTTCTGGGAACTCTCATTGTGTATTTTAACAGTTTTACCACAATTAGACAGTTTGCTTAGAAGTGTTTACTGGAACCGCCACCATTTTAACTGATTAACACAAAGAAACGACAAAGCAAATCCTCCTAAATTGTAAACATAAAAACTATTCTCGTGATTCAAAGGCTTTAGACACCAATTCTGAGCTCTGTAAACATGAACTCTTAATATTTGAAAGCACAGTCCCGTGAAAACACCTCCAGAAGTACCCGTACTTGTAAACATTACCAGTATTTTCGTCATTTCACAGCTTTCCACTCGAAACCTCCGTGATTGAATTCGACAGTAAATGTAGTAAAAATCTATTTACGTGTACTTGAGGGGTTTATTACACGTTCTTAATCATTTCTGGGAACTCTCATTGTGTATTTTAACAGTTTTACCACAATTGGACAGTTTGCTTAGAAGTATTTCCTGGAACCGTCACCATTTTAAATGATACGCACAAAAAAACGCCGAAGCCAATCCTCCTAAATTGTAAGCATAAACAATATTCTCCTCATTCCAAGGCTTTAGACACCAATTCTGAGCTCTGTAAACATGAACTCGTAATAATTGAAAGCACAGTCCCGTGAAAACGCCACCAGAAGTACCCGGACTTGTAAACATTACCAGTATTTTCGTCATTTCACAGCTTTCCACTCGAAACCTCCGTGATTGAATTCGACAGTAAAGGTAGTAAGAATCTATTTACGTGTACTTGAGGTGTTTATTACACGTTCTTAATCATTTCTGTGAACTCTCATTGTGTATTTTAACAGTTTTACCACAATTAGAGAGTTTGCTTAGAACTGTTTACTGAAACCGCCACCATTTTAACTGATTCACACAAAAAAACGCCAACGCCAAGCCTCCTAAATTGTAAACATAAAAACTATTCTCGTGATTCAAAGGCTTTAGACACCAATTCTGAGCTCTGTAAACATGAACTCTTAATATTTGAAAGCACAGTCCCGTGAAAACGCCTCCAGAAGTACCCGTACTTGTAAACATTACCAGTATTTTCGTCATTTCACAGCTTTCCACTCGAAACCTCCGTGATTGAATTCGACAGTAAATGTAGTAAGAATCTATTTACGTGTACTTGAGGTGTTTATTACACGTTCTTAATCATTTCTGGGAACTATCATTGTGTATTTTAACAGTTTTACCACAATTAGACAGTTTGCTTAGAAGTGTTTACTGGAACCGCCACCATTTTAACTGATTAACACAAAGAAATGACAAAGCAAATCCTCCTAAATTGTAAACATAAAAACTATTCTCGTCATTCCAAGGCTTTAGACACCAAATCTGAGCTCTGTAAACATGAACTCTTAATAATTGAAAGCCCAGTCCCGTGAAAACGCCACCCGAAGTACCCGGACTTGTAAACATTACCAGTATTTTCGTCATTTCACAGCTTTCCACTCGAAACCTCCGTGATTGAATTCGACAGTAAATGTAGTAAAAATCTATTTACGTGTACTTGAGATGTTTATTACACGTTCTTTATCATTTCTGGGAACTCTCATTGTGTATTTTAACAGTTTTACCACAATTAGACAGTTTGCTTAGAAGTGTTTACTGGAACCGCCACCATTTTAACTGATTAACACAAAGAAACGACAAAGCAAATCCTCCTAAATTGTAAACATAAAAACTATTCTTGTGATTCAAAGGCTTTAGACACCAATTCTGAGCTCTGTAAACATGAACTCTTAATATTTGAAAGCACAGTCCCGTGAAAACGCCTCCAGAAGTACCCGTACTTGTAAACATTACCAGTATTTTCGTCATTTCACAGCTTTCCACTCGAAACCTCCGTGATTGAATTCGACAGTAAATGTGGTAAGAATCTATTTACGTGTACTTGAGGTGTTTATTAAACGTTCTTAATCATTTCTGGGAACTCTCATTGTGTATTTTAACAGTTTTACCACAATTGGACAGTTTGCTTAGAAGTATTTCCTGGAACCGTCACCATTTTAAATGATAAGCACAAAAAAGCGCCGAAGCCAATCCTCCTAAATTGTAAGCATAAACAATATTCGCCTCATTCCAAGGCTTTAGACACCAAATATGAGCTCTGTAAACATGAACTCGTAATAATTGAAAGCACAGTCCCGTGAAAACGCCACCAGAAGTACCCGGACTTGTAAACATTACCAGTATTTTCGTCATTTCACAGCTTTCCACGGGAAACCTCCGTGATTGAATTCGACAGTAAAGGTAGTAAGAATCTATTTACGTGTACTTGAGGTGTTTATTACACGTTCTTAATCATTTCTGGGAACTCTCATTGTGTATTTTAACAGTTTTACCACAATTAGAGAGTTTGCTTAGAACTGTTTACTGGAACCGCCACCATTTTAACTGATTCACACAAAATAAAACGCCAAAGCCAATCCTCCTAAATTGTAAACATAAAAACTATTCTCGTGATTCAAAGGCTTTAGACACCAATTCTGAGCTCTGTAAACATGAACTCTTAATATTTGAAAGCACAGTCCCGTGAAAATGCCTCCAGAAGTACCCGTACTTGTAAACATTACCAGTATTTTCGTCATTTCCCAGCTTTCCATTCGAAACCTCCGTGATTGAATTCGACAGTAAATGTAATAAGAATCTATTTACGTGTACGTGAGATGTTCATTAAACGTTCTTAATCATTTCTGGGAACTCTCATTGTGTATTTTAACAGTTTTACCACAATTAGACAGTTTTCTTAGAAGTATTTACTGGAACCGCCACCATTTTAACTGATTCACACAAAAAAAACGCCAAAGCCAATCCTCCTAAATTGTAGACACAAAAACTATTCTCGTGATTCAAAGGCTTTAGACACCAATTCTGAGCTCTGTAAACATGAACTCTTAATATTTGAAAGCACAGTCCCGTGAAAACGCTACCAGAAGTACCCGTACTTGTAAACATTACCAGTATTTTCGTCATTTCACAGCTTTCCACTCGAAACCTCCGTGATTGAATTCGACAGTAAAGGTAGTAAGAATCTATTTACGTGTACTTGAGGTGTTTACTACACGTTCTTAATCATTTCTGGGAACTATCATTGTGTATTTTAACAGTTTTACCACAATTAGACAGTTTGCTTAGAAGTGTTTACTGGAACCGCCACCATTTTAACTGATTAACACAAAGAAATGACAAAGCAAATCCTCCTAAATTGTAAACATAAAAACTATTCTCGTCATTCCAAGGCTTTAGACACCAAATCTGAGCTCTGTAAACATGAACTCTTAATAATTGAAAGCCCAGTCCCGTGAAAACGCCACCCGAAGTACCCGGACTTGTAAACATTACCAGTATTTTCGTCATTTCACAGCTTTCCACTCGAAACCTCCGTGATTGAATTCGACAGTAAATGTAGTAAAAATCTATTTACGTGTACTTGAGATGTTTATTACACGTTCTTTATCATTTCTGGGAACCCTCATTGTGTATTTTAACAGTTTTACCACAATTAGACAGTTTGCTTAGAAGGGTTTACTGGAACCGCCACCATTTTAACTGATTAACACAAAGAAACGACAAAGCAAATCCTCCTAAATTGTAAACATAAAAATTATTCTCGTGATTCAAAGGCTTTAGACACCAATTCTGAGCTCTGTAAACATGAACTCTTAATATTTGAAAGCACAGTCCCGTGAAAACACCTCCAGAAGTACCCGTACTTGTAAACATTACCAGTATTTTCGTCATTTCACAGCTTTCCACTGGAAACCTCCGTGATTGAATTCGACAGTAAATGTAGTAAAAATCTATTTACGTGTACTTGAGGGGTTTATTACACGTTCTTAATCATTTCTGGGAACTCTCATTGTGTATTTTAACAGTTTTACCACAATTGGACAGTTTGCTTAGAAGTATTTCCTGGAACCGTCACCATTTTAAATGATACGCACAAAAAAGCGCCGAAGCCAATCCTCCTAAATTGTAAGCATAAACAATATTCTCCTCATTCCAAGGCTTTAGACACCAATTCTGAGCTCTGTAAACATGAACTCGTAATAATTGAAAGCACAGTCCCGTGAAAACACCACCAGAAGTACCCGGACTTGTAAACATTACCAGTATTTTCGTCATTTCACAGCTTTCCACGGGAAACCTCCGTGATTGAATTCGACAGTAAAGGTAGTAAGAATCTATTTACGTGTACTTGAGGTGTTTATTACACGTTCTTAATCATTTCTGTGAACTCTCATTGTGTATTTTAACAGTTTTACCACAATTAGAGAGTTTGCTTAGAACTGTTTACTGGAACCGCCACCATTTTAACTGATTCACACAAAAAAACGCCAACGCCAATCCTCCTAAATTGTAAACATAAAAACTATTCTCGTGATTCAAAGGCTTTAGACACCAATTCTGAGCTCTGTAAACATGAACTCTTAATATTTGAAAGCACAGTCCCGTGAAAACGCCTCCAGAAGTACCCGTACTTGTAAACATTACCAGTATTTTCGTCATTTCACAGCTTTCCACTCGAAACCTCCGTGATTGAATTCGACAGTAAATGTGGTAAGAATCTATTTACGTGTACTTGAGGTGTTTATTAAACGTTCTTAATCATTTCTGGGAACTCTCATTGTGTATTTTAACAGTTTTACCAAAATTGGACAGTTTGCTTAGAAGTATTTCCTGGAACCGTCACCATTTTAAATGATAAGCACAAAAAAGCGCCGAAGCCAATCCTCCTAAATTGTAAGCATAAACAATATTCGCCTCATTCCAAGGCTTTAGACACCAAATATGAGCTCTGTAAACATGAACTCGTAATAATTGAAAGCACAGTCCCGTGAAAACGCCACCAGAAGTACCCGGACTTGTAAACATTACCAGTATTTTCGTCATTTCACAGCTTTCCACTCGAAACCTCCGTGATTGAATTCGACAGTAAAGGTAGTAAGAATCTATTTACGTGTACTTGAGGTGTTTATTACACGTTCTTAATCATTTCTGTGAACTCTCATTGTGTATTTTAACAGTTTTACCACAATTAGAGAGTTTGCTTAGAACTGTTTACTGAAACCGCCACCATTTTAACTGATTCACACAAAAAAACGCCAACGCCAAGCCTCCTAAATTGTAAACATAAAAACTATTCTCGTGATTCAAAGGCTTTAGACACCAATTCTGAGCTCTGTAAACATGAACTCTTAATATTTGAAAGCACAGTCCCGTGAAAACGCCTCCAGAAGTACCCGTACTTGTAAACATTACCAGTATTTTCGTCATTTCACAGCTTTCCACTCGAAACCTCCGTGATTGAATTCGACAGTAAATGTAGTAAGAATCTATTTACGTGTACTTGAGGTGTTTATTACACGTTCTTAATCATTTCTGGGAACTATCATTGTGTATTTTAACAGTTTTACCACAATTAGACAGTTTGCTTAGAAGTGTTTACTGGAACCGCCACCATTTTAACTGATTAACACAAAGAAATGACAAAGCAAATCCTCCTAAATTGTAAACATAAAAACTATTCTCGTCATTCCAAGGCTTTAGACACCAAATCTGAGCTCTGTAAACATGAACTCTTAATAATTGAAAGCCCAGTCCCGTGAAAACGCCACCCGAAGTACCCGGACTTGTAAACATTACCAGTATTTTCGTCATTTCACAGCTTTCCACTCGAAACCTCCGTGATTGAATTCGACAGTAAATGTAGTAAAAATCTATTTACGTGTACTTGAGATGTTTATTACACGTTCTTTATCATTTCTGGGAACTCTCATTGTGTATTTTAACAGTTTTACCACAATTAGACAGTTTGCTTAGAAGTGTTTACTGGAACCGCCACCATTTTAACTGATTAACACAAAGAAACGACAAAGCAAATCCTCCTAAATTGTAAACATAAAAACTATTCTCGTGATTCAAAGGCTTTAGACACCAATTCTGAGCTCTGTAAACATGAACTCTTAATATTTGAAAGCACAGTCCCGTGAAAACGCCTCCAGAAGTACCCGTACTTGTAAACATTACCAGTATTTTCGTCATTTCACAGCTTTCCACTCGAAACCTCCGTGATTGAATTCGACAGTAAATGTGGTAAGAATCTATTTACGTGTACTTGAGGTGTTTATTAAACGTTCTTAATCATTTCTGGGAACTCTCATTGTGTATTTTAACAGTTTTACCACAATTGGACAGTTTGCTTAGAAGTATTTCCTGGAACCGTCACCATTTTAAATGATAAGCACAAAAAAGCGCCGAAGCCAATCCTCCTAAATTGTAAGCATAAACAATATTCGCCTCATTCCAAGGCTTTAGACACCAAATATGAGCTCTGTAAACATGAACTCGTAATAATTGAAAGCACAGTCCCGTGAAAACGCCACCAGAAGTACCCGGACTTGTAAACATTACCAGTATTTTCGTCATTTCACAGCTTTCCACGGGAAACCTCCGTGATTAAATTCGACAGTAAAGGTAGTAAGAATCTATTTACGTGTACTTGAGGTGTTTATTACACGTTCTTAATCATTTCTGGGAACTCTCATTGTGTATTTTAACAGTTTTACCACAATTAGAGAGTTTGCTTAGAACTGTTTACTGGAACCGCCACCATTTTAACTGATTCACACAAAATAAAACGCCAAAGCCAATCCTCCTAAATTGTAAACATAAAAACTATTCTCGTGATTCAAAGGCTTTAGACACCAATTCTGAGCTCTGTAAACATGAACTCTTAATATTTGAAAGCACAGTCCCGTGAAAATGCCTCCAGAAGTACCCGTACTTGTAAACATTACCAGTATTTTCGTCATTTCCCAGCTTTCCATTCGAAACCTCCGTGATTGAATTCGACAGTAAATGTAATAAGAATCTATTTACGTGTACGTGAGATGTTCATTAAACGTTCTTAATCATTTCTGGGAACTCTCATTGTGTATTTTAACAGTTTTACCACAATTAGACAGTTTGCTTAGAAGTATTTACTGGAACCGCCACCATTTTAACTGATTCACACAAAAAAAACGCCAAAGCCAATCCTCCTAAATTGTAGACACAAAAACTATTCTCGTGATTCAAAGGCTTTAGACACCAATTCTGAGCTCTGTAAACATGAACTCTTAATATTTGAAAGCACAGTCCCGTGAAAACGCTACCAGAAGTACCCGTACTTGTAAACATTACCAGTATTTTCGTCATTTCACAGCTTTCCACTCGAAACCTCCGTGATTGAATTCGACAGTAAAGGTAGTAAGAATCTATTTACGTGTACTTGAGATGTTTATTACACGTTCTTAATCATTTCTGGGAACTCTCATTGTGTATTTTAACAGTTTTACCACAATTAGACAGTTTGCTTAGAAGTATTTACTGGAACCGCCAACATTTTAACTGATTCACACAAAAAAAAGCCAAAGCCAATCCTCCTAAATTGTAAACATAAAAACTATTCTCGTGATTCAAAGGCTTTAGACACCAATTCTGAGCTCTGTAAACATGAACTCTTAATATTTGAAAGCACAGTCCCATGAAAACGCCTCCAGAAGTACCCGTACTTGTAAACATTACCAGTATTTTCGTCATTTCACAGCTTTCCACTCGAAACCTCCGTGATTGAATTCGACAGTAAATGTAGTAAGAATCTATTTACGTGTACTTGAGGTGTTTACTACACGTTCTTAATCATTTCTGGGAACTATCATTGTGTATTTTAACAGTTTTACCACAATTAGACAGTTTGCTTAGAAGTGTTTACTGGAACCGCCACCATTTTAACTGATTAACACAAAGAAATGACAAAGCAAATCCTCCTAAATTGTAAACATAAAAACTATTCTCGTCATTCCAAGGCTTTAGACACCAAATCTGAGCTCTGTAAACATGAACTCTTAATAATTGAAAGCCCAGTCCCGTGAAAACGCCACCCGAAGTACCCGGACTTGTAAACATTACCAGTATTTTCGTCATTTCACAGCTTTCCACTCGAAACCTCCGTGATTGAATTCGACAGTAAATGTAGTAAAAATCTATTTACGTGTACTTGAGATGTTTATTACACGTTCTTTATCATTTCTGGGAACCCTCATTGTGTATTTTAACAGTTTTACCACAATTAGACAGTTTGCTTAGAAGGGTTTACTGGAACCGCCACCATTTTAACTGATTAACACAAAGAAACGACAAAGCAAATCCTCCTAAATTGTAAACATAAAAATTATTCTCGTGATTCAAAGGCTTTAGACACCAATTCTGAGCTCTGTAAACATGAACTCTTAATATTTGAAAGCACAGTCCCGTGAAAACACCTCCAGAAGTACCCGTACTTGTAAACATTACCAGTATTTTCGTCATTTCACAGCTTTCCACTGGAAACCTCCGTGATTGAATTCGACAGTAAATGTAGTAAAAATCTATTTACGTGTACTTGAGGGGTTTATTACACGTTCTTAATCATTTCTGGGAACTCTCATTGTGTATTTTAACAGTTTTACCACAATTGGACAGTTTGCTTAGAAGTATTTCCTGGAACCGTCACCATTTTAAATGATACGCACAAAAAAGCGCCGAAGCCAATCCTCCTAAATTGTAAGCATAAACAATATTCTCCTCATTCCAAGGCTTTAGACACCAATTCTGAGCTCTGTAAACATGAACTCGTAATAATTGAAAGCACAGTCCCGTGAAAACACCACCAGAAGTACCCGGACTTGTAAACATTACCAGTATTTTCGTCATTTCACAGCTTTCCACGGGAAACCTCCGTGATTGAATTCGACAGTAAAGGTAGTAAGAATCTATTTACGTGTACTTGAGGTGTTTATTACACGTTCTTAATCATTTCTGTGAACTCTCATTGTGTATTTTAACAGTTTTACCACAATTAGACAGTTTGCTTAGAACTGTTTACTGGAACCGCCACCATTTTAACTGATTCACACAAAAAAACGCCAACGCCAATCCTCCTAAATTGTAAACATAAAAACTATTCTCGTGATTCAAAGGCTTTAGACACCAATTCTGAGCTCTGTAAACATGAACTCTTAATATTTGAAAGCACAGTCCCGTGAAAACGCCTCCAGAAGTACCCGTACTTGTAAACATTACCAGTATTTTCGTCATTTCACAGCTTTCCACTCGAAACCTCCGTGATTGAATTCGACAGTAAATGTGGTAAGAATCTATTTACGTGTACTTGAGGTGTTTATTAAACGTTCTTAATCATTTCTGGGAACTCTCATTGTGTATTTTAACAGTTTTACCAAAATTGGACAGTTTGCTTAGAAGTATTTCCTGGAACCGTCACCATTTTAAATGATAAGCACAAAAAAGCGCCGAAGCCAATCCTCCTAAATTGTAAGCATAAACAATATTCGCCTCATTCCAAGGCTTTAGACACCAAATATGAGCTCTGTAAACATGAACTCGTAATAATTGAAAGCACAGTCCCGTGAAAACGCCACCAGAAGTACCCGGACTTGTAAACATTACCAGTATTTTCGTCATTTCACAGCTTTCCACGGGAAACCTCCGTGATTGAATTCGACAGTAAAGGTAGTAAGAATCTATTTACGTGTACTTGAGGTGTTTATTACACGTTCTTAATCATTTCTGGGAACTCTCATTGTGTATTTTAACAGTTTTACCACAATTAGAGAGTTTGCTTAGAACTGTTTACTGGAACCGCCACCATTTTAACTGATTCACACAAAATAAAACGCCAAAGCCAATCCTCCTAAATTGTAAACATAAAAACTATTCTCGTGATTCAAAGGCTTTAGACACCAATTCTGAGCTCTGTAAACATGAACTCTTAATATTTGAAAGCACAGTCCCGTGAAAATGCCTCCAGAAGTACCCGTACTTGTAAACATTACCAGTATTTTCGTCATTTCCCAGCTTTCCATTCGAAACCTCCGTGATTGAATTCGACAGTAAATGTAATAAGAATCTATTTACGTGTACGTGAGATGTTCATTAAACGTTCTTAATCATTTCTGGGAACTCTCATTGTGTATTTTAACAGTTTTACCACAATTAGACAGTTTGCTTAGAAGTATTTACTGGAACCGCCACCATTTTAACTGATTCACACAAAAAAAACGCCAAAGCCAATCCTCCTAAATTGTAGACACAGAAACTATTCTCGTGATTCAAAGGCTTTAGACACCAATTCTGAGCTCTGTAAACATGAACTCTTAATATTTGAAAGCACAGTCCCGTGAAAACGCTACCAGAAGTACCCGTACTTGTAAACATTACCAGTATTTTCGTCATTTCACAGCTTTCCACTCGAAACCTCCGTGATTGAATTCGACAGTAAAGGTAGTAAGAATCTATTTACGTGTACTTGAGATGTTTATTACACGTTCTTAATCATTTCTGGGAACTCTCATTGTGTATTTTAACAGTTTTACCACAATTAGACAGTTTGCTTAGAAGTATTTACTGGAACCGCCACCATTTTAACTGATTCACACAAAAAAAAGCCAAAGCCAATCCTCCTAAATTGTAAACATAAAAACTATTCTCGTGATTCAAAGGCTTTAGACACCAATTCTGAGCTCTGTAAACATGAACTCTTAATATTTGAAAGCACAGTCCCGTGAAAACGCCTCCAGAAGTACCCGTACTTGTAAACATTACCAGTATTTTCGTCATTTCACAGCTTTCCACTCGAAACCTCCGTGATTGAATTCGACAGTAAATGTAGTAAGAATCTATTTACGTGTACTTGAGGTGTTTACTACACGTTCTTAATCATTTCTGGGAACTATCATTGTGTATTTTAACAGTTTTACCACAATTAGACAGTTTGCTTAGAAGTGTTTACTGGAACCGCCACCATTTTAACTGATTAACACAAAGAAATGACAAAGCAAATCCTCCTAAATTGTAAACATAAAAACTATTCTCGTCATTCCAAGGCTTTAGACACCAAATCTGAGCTCTGTAAACATGAACTCTTAATAATTGAAAGCCCAGTCCCGTGAAAACGCCACCCGAAGTACCCGGACTTGTAAACATTACCAGTATTTTCGTCATTTCACAGCTTTCCACTGGAAACCTCCGTGATTGAATTCGACAGTAAATGTAGTAAAAATCTATTTACGTGTACTTGAGATGTTTATTACACGTTCTTTATCATTTCTGGGAACCCTCATTGTGTATTTTAACAGTTTTACCACAATTAGACAGTTTGCTTAGAAGGGTTTACTGGAACCGCCACCATTTTAACTGATTAACACAAAGAAACGACAAAGCAAATCCTCCTAAATTGTAAACATAAAAACTATTCTCGTGATTCAAAGGCTTTAGACACCAATTCTGAGCTCTGTAAACATGAACTCTTAATATTTGAAAGCACAGTTCCGTGAAAACACCGCCAGAAGTACCCGTACTTGTAAACATTACCAGTATTTTCGTCATTTCACAGCTTTCCACTCGAAACCTCCGTGATTGAATTCGACAGTAAATGTAGTAAAAATCTATTTACGTGTACTTGAGGGGTTTATTACACGTTCTTAATCATTTCTGGGAACTCTCATTGTGTATTTAACAGTTTTACCACAATTGGACAGTTTGCTTAGAAGTATTTCCTGGAACCGTCACCATTTTAAATGATACGCACAAAAAAGCGCCGAAGCCAATCCTCCTAAATTGTAAGCATAAACAATATTCTCCTCATTCCAAGGCTTTAGACACCAATTCTGAGCTCTGTAAACATGAACTCGTAATAATTGAAAGCACAGTCCCGTGAAAACGCCACCAGAAGTACCCGGACTTGTAAACATTACCAGTATTTTCGTCATTTCACAGCTTTCCACGGGAAACCTCCGTGATTGAATTCGACAGTAAAGGTAGTAAGAATATATTTACGTGTACTTGAGGTGTTTATTACACGTTCTTAATCATTTCTGTGAACTCTCATTGTGTATTTTAACAGTTTTACCACAATTAGAGAGTTTGCTTAGAACTGTTTACTGGAACCGCCACCATTTTAACTGATTCACACAAAAAAACGCCAACGCCAATCCTCCTAAATTGTAAACATAAAAACTATTCTCGTGATTCAAAGGCTTTAGACACCAATTCTGAGCTCTGTAAACATGAACTCTTAATATTTGAAAGCACAGTCCCGTAAAAACGCCTCCAGAAGTACCCGTACTTGTAAACATTACCAGTATTTTCGTCATTTCACAGCTTTCCACTCGAAACCTCCGTGATTGAATTCGACAGTAAATGTAGTAAGAATCTATTTACGTGTACTTGAGGTGTTTACTACACGTTCTTAATCATTTCTGGGAACTATCATTGTGTATTTTAACAGTTTTACCACAATTAGACAGTTTGCTTAGAAGTGTTTACTGGAACCGCCACCATTTTAACTGATTAACACAAAGAAATGACAAAGCAAATCCTCCTAAATTGTAAACATAAAAACTATTCTCGTCATTCCAAGGCTTTAGACACCAAATCTGAGCTCTGTAAACATGAACTCTTAATAATTGAAAGCCCAGTCCCGTGAAAACGCCACCCGAAGTACCCGGACTTGTAAACATTACCAGTATTTTCGTCATTTCACAGCTTTCCACTCGAAACCTCCGTGATTGAATTCGACAGTAAATGTAGTAAAAATCTATTTACGTGTACTTGAGATGTTTATTACACGTTCTTTATCATTTCTGGGAACCCTCATTGTGTATTTTAACAGTTTTACCACAATTAGACAGTTTGCTTAGAAGGGTTTACTGGAACCGCCACCATTTTAACTGATTAACACAAAGAAACGACAAAGCAAATCCTCCTAAATTGTAAACATAAAAACTATTCTCGTGATTCAAAGGCTTTAGACACCAATTCTGAGCTCTGTAAACATGAACTCTTAATATTTGAAAGCACAGTTCCGTGAAAACACCTCCAGAAGTACCCGTACTTGTAAACATTACCAGTATTTTCGTCATTTCACAGCTTTCCACTCGAAACCTCCGTGATTGAATTCGACAGTAAATGTAGTAAAAATCTATTTACGTGTACTTGAGGGGTTTATTACACGTTCTTAATCATTTCTGGGAACTCTCATTTTGTATTTAACAGTTTTACCACAATTGGACAGTTTGCTTAGAAGTATTTCCTGGAACCGTCACCATTTTAAATGATACGCACAAAAAAGCGCCGAAGCCAATCCTCCTAAATTGTAAGCATAAACAATATTCTCCTCATTCCAAGGCTTTAGACACCAATTCTGAGCTCTGTAAACATGAACTCGTAATAATTGAAAGCACAGTCCCGTGAAAACGCCACCAGAAGTACCCGGACTTGTAAACATTACCAGTATTTTCGTCATTTCACAGCTTTCCACGGGAAACCTCCGTGATTGAATTCGACAGTAAAGGTAGTAAGAATATATTTACGTGTACTTGAGGTGTTTATTACACGTTCTTAATCATTTCTGGGAACTCTCATTGTGTATTTTAACAGTTTTACCACAATTAGAGAGTTTGCTTAGAACTGTTTACTGGAACCGCCACCATTTTAACTGATTCACACAAAAAAACGCCAACGCCAATCCTCCTAAATTGTAAACATAAAAACTATTCTCGTGATTCAAAGGCTTTAGACACCAATTCTGAGCTCTGTAAACATGAACTCTTAATATTTGAAAGCACAGTCCCGTAAAAACGCCTCCAGAAGTACCCGTACTTGTAAACATTACCAGTATTTTCGTCATTTCACAGCTTTCCACTCGAAACCTCCGTGATTGAATTCGACAGTAAATGTAGTAAGAATCTATTTACGTGTACTTGAGGTGTTTATTACACGTTCTTAATCATTTCTGGGAACTATCATTGTGTATTTTAACAGTTTTACCACAATTAGACAGTTTGCTTAGAAGTGTTTACTGGAACCGCCACCATTTTAACTGATTAACACAAAGAAATGACAAAGCAAATCCTCCTAAATTGTAGACACAAAAACTATTCTCGTGATTCAAAGGCTTTAGACACCAATTCTGAGCTCTGTAAACATGAACTCTTAATATTTGAAAGCACAGTCCCGTGAAAACGCTACCAGAAGTACCCGTACTTGTAAACATTACCAGTATTTTCGTCATTTCACAGCTTTCCACTCGAAACCTCCGTGATTGAATTCGACAGTAAAGGTAGTAAGAATCTATTTACGTGTACTTGAGATGTTTATTACACGTTCTTAATCATTTCTGGGAACTCTCATTGTGTATTTTAACAGTTTTACCACAATTAGACAGTTTGCTTAGAAGTATTTACTGGAACCGCCACCATTTTAACTGATTCACACAAAAAAAAGCCAAAGCCAATCCTCCTAAATTGTAAACATAAAAACTATTCTCGTGATTCAAAGGCTTTAGACACCAATTCTGAGCTCTGTAAACATGAACTCTTAATATTTGAAAGCACAGTCCCGTGAAAACGCCTCCAGAAGTACCCGTACTTGTAAACATTACCAGTATTTTCGTCATTTCACAGCTTTCCACTCGAAACCTCCGTGATTGAATTCGACAGTAAATGTAGTAAGAATCTATTTACGTGTACTTGAGGTGTTTACTATACGTTCTTAATCATTTCTGGGAACTATCATTGTGTATTTTAACAGTTTTACCACAATTAGACAGTTTGCTTAGAAGTGTTTACTGGAACCGCCACCATTTTAACTGATTAACACAAAGAAATGACAAAGCAAATCCTCCTAAATTGTAAACATAAAAACTATTCTCGTCATTCCAAGGCTTTAGACACCAAATCTGAGCTCTGTAAACATGAACTTTTAATAATTGAAAGCCCAGTCCCGTGAAAACGCCACCCGAAGTACCCGGACTTGTAAACATTACCAGTATTTTCGTCATTTCACAGCTTTCCACTCGAAACCTCCGTGATTGAATTCGACAGTAAATGTAGTAAAAATCTATTTACGTGTACTTGAGATGTTTATTACACGTTCTTTATCATTTCTGGGAACCCTCATTGTGTATTTTAACAGTTTTACCACAATTAGACAGTTTGCTTAGAAGGGTTTACTGGAACCGCCACCATTTTAACTGATTAACACAAAGAAACGACAAAGCAAATCCTCCTAAATTGTAAACATAAAAACTATTCTCGTGATTCAAAGGCTTTAGACACCAATTCTGAGCTCTGTAAACATGAACTCTTAATATTTGAAAGCACAGTTCCGTGAAAACACCTCCAGAAGTACCCGTACTTGTAAACATTACCAGTATTTTCGTCATTTCACAGCTTTCCACTCGAAACCTCCGTGATTGAATTCGACAGTAAATGTAGTAAAAATCTATTTACGTGTACTTGAGGGGTTTATTACACGTTCTTAATCATTTCTGGGAACTCTCATTGTGTATTTAACAGTTTTACCACAATTGGACAGTTTGCTTAGAAGTATTTCCTGGAACCGTCACCATTTTAAATGATACGCACAAAAAAGCGCCGAAGCCAATCCTCCTAAATTGTAAGCATAAACAATATTCTCCTCATTCCAAGGCTTTAGACACCAATTCTGAGCTCTGTAAACATGAACTCGTAATAATTGAAAGCACAGTCCCGTGTAAACGCCACCAGAAGTACCCGGACTTGCAAACATTACCAGTATTTTCGTCATTTCACAGCTTTCCACGGGAAACCTCCGTGATTGAATTCGACAGTAAAGGTAGTAAGAATATATTTACGTGTACTTGAGGTGTTTATTACACGTTCTTAATCATTTCTGTGAACTCTCATTGTGTATTTTAACAGTTTTACCACAATTAGAGAGTTTGCTTAGAACTGTTTACTGGAACCGCCACCATTTTAACTGATTCACACAAAAAAACGCCAACGCCAATCCTCCTAAATTGTAAACATAAAAACTATTCTCGTGATTCAAAGGCTTTAGACACCAATTCTGAGCTCTGTAAACATGAACTCTTAATATTTGAAAGCACAGTCCCGTGAAAACGCCTCCAGAAGTACCCGTACTTGTAAACATTACCAGTATTTTCGTCATTTCACAGCTTTCCACTCGAAACCTCCGTGATTGAATTCGACAGTAAATGTAGTAAGAATCTATTTACGTGTACTTGAGGTGTTTATTACACGTTCTTAATCATTTCTGGGAACTATCATTGTGTATTTTAACAGTTTTACCACAATTAGACAGTTTGCTTAGAAGTGTTTACTGGAACCGCCACCATTTTAACTGATTAACACAAAGAAATGACAAAGCAAATCCTCCTAAATTGTAAACATAAAAACTATTCTCGTCATTCCAAGGCTTTAGACACCAAATCTGAGCTCTGTAAACATGAACTCTTAATAATTGAAAGCCCAGTCCCGTGAAAACGCCACCCGAAGTACCCGGACTTGTAAACATTACCAGTATTTTCGTCATTTCACAGCTTTCCACGGGAAACCTCCGTGATTGAATTCGACAGTAAAGGTAGTAAGAATCTATTTACGTGTACTTGAGGTGTTTATTACACGTTCTTAATCGTTTCTGTGAACTCTCATTGTGTATTTTAACAGTTTTACCACAATTAGAGAGTTTGCTTAGAACTGTTTACTGGAACCGCAACCATTTTAACTGATTCACACAAAAAAACGCCAACGCCAATCCTCCTAAATTGTAAACATAAAAACTATTCTCGTGATTCAAAGGCTTTAGACACCAATTCTGTGCTCTGTAAACATGAACTCTTAATATTTGAAAGCACAGTCCCGTGAAAACGCCTCCAGAAGTACCCGTACTTGTAAACATTACCAGTATTTTCGTCATTTCACAGCTTTCCACTCGAAACCTCCGTGATTGAATTCGACAGTAAATGTGGTAAGAATCTATTTACGTGTACTTGAGGTGTTTATTAAACGTTCTTAATCATTTCTGGGAACTCTCATTGTGTATTTTAACAGTTTTACCACAATTGGACAGTTTGCTTAGAAGTATTTCCTGGAACCGTCACCATTTTAAATGATAAGCACAAAAAAGCGCCGAAGCCAATCCTCCTAAATTGTAAGCATAAACAATATTCGCCTCATTCTAAGGCTTTAGACACCAAATATGAGCTCTGTAAACATGAACTCGTAATATTTGAAAGCACAGTCCCGGGAAAACGCCACCAGAAGTACCCGGACTTGTAAACATTACCAGTATTTTCGTCATTTCACAGCTTTCCACGGGAAACCTCCGTGATTGAATTCGACAGTAAAGGTAGTAAGAATCTATTTACGTGTACTTGAGGTGTTTATTACACGTTCTTAATCATTTCTGGGAACTCTCATTGTGTATTTTAACAGTTTTACCACAATTAGAGAGTTTGCTTAGAACTGTTTACTGGAACCGCCACCATTTTAACTGATTCACACAAAATAAAACGCCAAAGCCAATCCTCCTAAATTGTAAACATAAAAACTATTCTCGTGATTCAAAGGCTTTAGACACCAATTCTGAGCTCTGTAAACATGAACTCTTAATATTTGAAAGCACAGTCCCGTGAAAATGCCTCCAGAAGTACCCGTACTTGTAAACATTACCAGTATTTTCGTCATTTCCCAGCTTTCCATTCGAAACCTCCGTGATTGAATTCGACAGTAAATGTAATAAGAATCTATTTACGTGTACGTGAGATGTTCATTAAACGTTCTTAATCATTTCTGGGAACTCTCATTGTGTATTTTAACAGTTTTACCACAATTAGACAGTTTGCTTAGAAGTATTTACTGGAACCGCCACCATTTTAACTGATTCACACAAAAAAAACGCCAAAGCCAATCCTCCTAAATTGTAGACACAAAAACTATTCTCGTGATTCAAAGGCTTTAGACACCAATTCTGAGCTCTGTAAACATGAACTCTTAATATTTGAAAGCACAGTCCCGTGAAAACGCTACCAGAAGTACCCGTACTTGTAAACATTACCAGTATTTTCGTCATTTCACAGCTTTCCACTCGAAACCTCCGTGATTGAATTCGACAGTAAAGGTAGTAAGAATCTATTTACGTGTACTTGAGATGTTTATTACACGTTCTTAATCATTTCTGGGAACTCTCATTGTGTATTTTAACAGTTTTACCACAATTAGACAGTTTGCTTAGAAGTATTTACTGGAACCGCCACCATTTTAACTGATTCACACAAAAAAAAGCTAAAGCCAATCCTCCTAAATTGTAAACATAAAAACTATTCTCGTGATTCAAAGGCTTTAGACACCAATTCTGAGCTCTGTAAACATGAACTCTTAATATTTGAAAGCACAGTCCCGTGAAAACGCCTCCAGAAGTACCCGTACTTGTAAACATTACCAGTATTTTCGTCATTTCACAGCTTTCCACTCGAAACCTCCGTGATTGAATTCGACAGTAAATGTAGTAAGAATCTATTTACGTGTACTTGAGGTGTTTACTATACGTTATTAATCATTTCTGGGAACTATCATTGTGTATTTTAACAGTTTTACCACAATTAGACAGTTTGCTTAGAAGTGTTTACTGGAACCGCCACCATTTTAACTGATTAACACAAAGAAATGACAAAGCAAATCCTCCTAAATTGTAAACATAAAAACTATTCTCGTCATTCCAAGGCTTTAGACACCAAATCTGAGCTCTGTAAACATGAACTCTTAATAATTGAAAGCCCAGTCCCGTGAAAACGCCACCCGAAGTACCCGGACTTGTAAACATTACCAGTATTTTCGTCATTTCACAGCTTTCCACTCGAAACCTCCGTGATTGAATTCGACAGTAAATGTAGTAAAAATCTATTTACGTGTACTTGAGATGTTTATTACACGTTCTTTATCATTTCTGGGAACCCTCATTGTGTATTTTAACAGTTTTACCACAATTAGACAGTTTGCTTAGAACTGTTTACTGAAACCGCCACCATTTTAACTGATTAACACAAAGAAACGACAAAGCAAATCCTCCTAAATTGTAAACATAAAAACTATTCTCGTGATTCAAAGGCTTTAGACACCAATTCTGAGCTCTGTAAACATGAACTCTTAATATTTGAAAGCACAGTTCCGTGAAAACACCTCCAGAAGTACCCGTACTTGTAAACATTACCAGTATTTTCGTCATTTCACAGCTTTCCACTCGAAACCTCCGTGATTGAATTCGACAGTAAATGTAGTAAAAATCTATTTACGTGTACTTGAGGGGTTTATTACACGTTCTTAATCATTTCTGGGAACTCTCATTGTGTATTTAACAGTTTTACCACAATTGGACAGTTTGCTTAGAAGTATTTCCTGGAACCGTCACCATTTTAAATGATACGCACAAAAAAGCGCCGAAGCCAATCCTCCTAAATTGTAAGCATAAACAATATTCTCCTCATTCCAAGGCTTTAGACACCAATTCTGAGCTCTGTAAACATGAACTCGTAATAATTGAAAGCACAGTCCCGTGAAAACGCCACCAGAAGTACCCGGACTTGTAAACATTACCAGTATTTTCGTCATTTCACAGCTTTCCACGGGAAACCTCCGTGATTGAATTCGACAGTAAAGGTAGTAAGAATATATTTACGTGTACTTGAGGTGTTTATTACACGTTCTTAATCATTTCTGTGAACTCTCATTGTGTATTTTAACAGTTTTACCACAATTAGACAGTTTGCTTAGAACTGTTTACTGGAACCGACACCATTTTAACTGATTCACACAAAAAAACGCCAACGCCAATCCTCCTAAATTGTAAACATAAAAACTATTCTCGTGATTCAAAGGCTTTAGACACCAATTCTGAGCTCTGTAAACATGAACTCTTAATATTTGAAAGCACAGTCCCGTAAAAACGCCTCCAGAAGTACCCGTACTTGTAAACATTACCAGTATTTTCGTCATTTCACAGCTTTCCACTGGAAACCTCCGTGATTGAATTCGACAGTAAATGTAGTAAAAATCTATTTACGTGTACTTGAGATGTTTATTACACGTTCTTAATCATTTCTGGGAACTATCATTGTGTATTTTAACAGTTTTACCACAATTAGACAGTTTGCTTAGAAGTGTTTACTGGAACCGCCACCATTTTAACTGATTAACACAAAGAAACGACAAAGCAAATCCTCCTAAATTGTAAACATAAAAACTATTCTCGTCATTCCAAGGCTTTAGACACCAAATCTGAGCTCTGTAAACATGAACTCTTAATAATTGAAAGCCCAGTCCCGTGAAAACGCCACCCGAAGTACCCGGACTTGTAAACATTACCAGTATTTTCGTCATTTCACAGCTTTCCACTCGAAACCTCCGTGATTGAATTCGACAGTAAATGTAGTAAAAATCTATTTACGTGTACTTGAGATGTTTATTACACGTTCTTTATCATTTCTGGGAACTCTCATTGTGTATTTTAACAGTTTTACCACAATTAGACAGTTTGCTTAGAAGTGTTTACTGGAACCGCCACCATTTTAACTGATTAACACAAAGAAACGACAAAGCAAATCCTCCTAAATTGTAAACATAAAAACTATTCTCGTCATTCCAAGGCTTTAGACACCAAATCTGAGCTCTGTAAACATGAACTCTTAATAATTGAAAGCCCAGTCCCGTGAAAACGCCACCCGAAGTACCCGGACTTGTAAACATTACCAGTATTTTCGTCATTTCACAGCTTTCCACTCGAAACCTCCGTGATTGAATTCGACAGTAAATGTAGTAAAAATCTATTTACGTGTACTTGAGATGTTTATTACACGTTCTTTATCATTTCTGGGAACTCTCATTGTGTATTTTAACAGTTTTACCACAATTAGACAGTTTGCTTAGAAGTGTTTACTGGAACCGCCACCATTTTAACTGATTAACACAAAGAAACGACAAAGCAAATCCTCCTAAATTGTAAACATAAAAACTATTCTCGTGATTCAAAGGCTTTAGACACCAATTCTGAGCTCTGTAAACATGACCTCTTAATATTTGAAAGCACAGTCCCGTGAAAACACCTCCAGAAGTACCCGTACTTGTAAACATTACCAGTATTTTCGTCATTTCACAGCTTTCCACTCGAAACCTCCGTGATTGAATTCGACAGTAAATGTAGTAAAAATCTATTTACGTGTACTTGAGGGGTTTATTACACGTTCTTAATCATTTCTGGGAACTCTCATTGTGTATTTTAACAGTTTTACCACAATTGGACAGTTTGCTTAGAAGTATTTCCTGGAACCGTCACCATTTTAAATGATACGCACAAAAAAGCGCCGAAGCCAATCCTCCTAAATTGTAAGCATAATCAATATTCTCCTCATTCCAAGGCTTTAGACACCAATTCTGAGCTCTGTAAACATGAACTCGTAATAATTGAAAGCACAGTCCCGTGAAAACGCCACCAGAAGTACCCGGACTTGTAAACATTACCAGTATTTTCGTCATTTCACAGCTTTCCACGGGAAACCTCCGTGATTGAATTCGACAGTAAAGGTAGTAAGAATCTATTTACGTGTACTTGAGGTGTTTATTACCCGTTCTTAATCATTTCTGTGAACTCTCATTGTGTATTTTAACAGTTTTACCACAATTAGAGAGTTTGCTTAGAACTGTTTACTGGAACCGCCACCATTTTAACTGATTCACACAAAAAAACGCCAACGCCAATCCTCCTAAATTGTAAACATAAAAACTATTCTCGTGATTCAAAGGCTTTAGACACCAATTCTGAGCTCTGTAAACATGAACTCTTAATATTTGAAAGCACAGTCCCGTGAAAACGCCTCCAGAAGTACCCGTACTTGTAAACATTACCAGTATTTTCGTCATTTCACAGCTTTCCACTCGAAACCTCCGTGATTGAATTCGACAGTAAATGTAGTAAGAATCTATTTACGTGTACTTGAGGTGTTTATTACACGTTCTTAATCATTTCTGGGAACTATCATTGTGTATTTTAACAGTTTTACCACAATTAGACAGTTTGCTTAGAAGTGTTTACTGGAACCGCCACCATTTTAACTGATTAACATAAAGAAACGACAAAGCAAATCCTCCTAAATTGTAAACATAAAAACTATTCTCGTGATTCCAAGGCTTTAGACACCAAATCTGAGCTCTGTGAACATGAACTCTTAATAATTGAAAGCCCAGTCCCGTGAAAACGCCACCCGAAGTACCCGGACTTGTAAACATTACCAGTATTTTCGTCATTTCACAGCTTTCCACTCGAAACCTCCGTGATTGAATTCGACAGTAAATGTAGTAAAAATCTATTTACGTGTACTTGAGATGTTTATTACACGTTCTTTATCATTTCTGGGAACTCTCATTGTGTATTTTAACAGTTTTACCACAATTAGACAGTTTGCTTAGAAGTGTTTACTGGAACCGCCACCATTTTAACTGATTAACACAAAGAAACGACAAACCAAATCCTCCTAAATTGTAAACATAAAAACTATTCTCGTCATTCCAAGGCTTTAGACACCAAATCTGAGCTCTGTAAACATGAACTCTTAATAATTGAAAGCCCAGTCCCGTGAAAACGCCACCCGAAGTACCCGGACTTGTAAACATTACCAGTATTTTCGTCATTTCACAGCTTTCCACTCGAAACCTCCGTGATTGAATTCGACAGTAAATGTAGTAAAAATCTATTTACGTGTACTTGAGATGTTTATTACACGTTCTTTATCATTTCTGGGAACTCTCATTGTGTATTTTAACAGTTTTACCACAATTAGACAGTTTGCTTAGAAGTGTTTACTGGAACCGCCACCATTTTAACTGATTAACACAAAGAAACGACAAAGCAAATCCTCCTAAATTGTAAACATAAAAACTATTCTCGTGATTCAAAGGCTTTAGACACCAATTCTGAGCTCTGTAAACATGAACTCTTAATATTTGAAAGCACAGTCCCGTGAAAACACCTCCAGAAGTACCCGTACTTGTAAACATTACCAGTATTTTCGTCATTTCACAGCTTTCCACTCGAAACCTCCGTGATTGAATTCGACAGTAAATGTAGTAAAAATCTATTTACGTGTACTTGAGGGGTTTATTACATGTTCTTAATCATTTCTGGGAACTCTCATTGTGTATTTTAACAGTTTTACCACAATTGGACAGTTTGCTTAGAAGTATTTCCTGGAACCGTCACCATTTTAAATGATACGCACAAAAAAGCGCCGAAGCCAATCCTCCTAAATTGTAAGCATAAACAATATTATCCTCATTCCAAGGCTTTAGACACCAATTCTGAGCTCTGTAAACATGAACTCGTAATAATTGAAAGCACAGTCCCGTGAAAACGCCACCAGAAGTACCCGGACTTGTAAACATTACCAGTATTTTCGTCATTTCACAGCTTTCCACGGGAAACCTCCGTGATTGAATTCGACAGTAAAGGTAGTAAGAATCTATTTACGTGTACTTGAGGTGTTTATTACCCGTTCTTAATCATTTCTGTGAACTCTCATTGTGTATTTTAACAGTTTTACCACAATTAGAGAGTTTGCTTAGAACTGTTTACTGGAACCGCCACCATTTTAACTGATTCACACAAAAAAACGCCAACGCCAATCCTCCTAAATTGTAAACATAAAAACTATTCTCGTGATTCAAAGGCTTTAGACACCAATTCTGAGCTCTGTAAACATGAACTCTTAATATTTGAAAGCACAGTCCCGTGAAAACGCCTCCAGAAGTACCCGTACTTGTAAACAATACCAGTATTTTCGTCATTTCACAGCTTTCCACTCGAAACCTCCGTGATTGAATTCGACAGTAAATGTAGTAAGAATCTATTTACGTGTACTTGAGGTGTTTATTACACGTTCTTAATCATTTCTGGGAACTATCATTGTGTATTTTAACAGTTTTACCACAATTAGACAGTTTGCTTATAAGTGTTTACTGGAACCGCCACCATTTTAACTGATTAACACAAAGAAATGACAAAGCAAATCCTCCTAAATTGTAAACATAAAAATTATTCTCGTCATTCCAAGGCTTTAGACACCAAATCTGAGCTCTGTAAACATGAACTCTTAATAATTGAAAGCCCAGTCCCGTGAAAACGCCACCCGAAGTACCCGGACTTGTAAACATTACCAGTATTTTCGTCATTTCACAGCTTTCCACTCGAAACCTCCGTGATTGAATTCGACAGTAAATGTAGTAAAAATCTATTTTCGTGTACTTGAGATGTTTATTACACGTTCTTTATCATTTCTGGGAACTCTCATTGTGTATTTTAACAGTTTTACCACAGACAGTTTGCTTAGAAGTGTTTACTGGAACCGCCACCATTTTAACTGATTCACACAAAGAAACGACAAAGCCAATCCTCCTAAATTGTAGACACAAAAACTATTCTCATGATTCAAAGGCTTTAGACACCAATTCTGAGCTCTGTAAACATGAACTCTTAATATTTGAAAGCACAGTCCCGTGAAAACGCTACCAGAAGTACCCGTACTTGTAAACATTACCAGTATTTTCGTCATTTCACAGCTTTCCACTCGAAACCTCCGTGATTGAATTCGACAGTAAAGGTAGTAAGAATCTATTTACGTGTACTTGAGATGTTTATTACACGTTCTTAATCATTTCTGGGAACTCTCATTGTGTATTTTAACAGTTTTACCACAATTAGACAGTTTGCTTAGAAGTATTTACTGGAACCGCCACCATTTTAACTGATTCACACAAAAAAAAGCCAAAGCCAATCCTCCTAAATTGTAAACATAAAAACTATTCTCGTGATTCAAAGGCTTTAGACACCAATTCTGAGCTCTGTAAACATGAACTCTTAATATTTGAAAGCACAGTCCCGTGAAAACGCCTCCAGAAGTACCCGTACTTGTAAACATTACCAGTATTTTCGTCATTTCACAGCTTTCCACTCGAAACCTCCGTGATTGAATTCGACAGTAAATGTAGTAAGAATCTATTTACGTGTACTTGAGGTGTTTACTATACGTTCTTAATCATTTCTGGGAACTATCATTGTGTATTTTAACAGTTTTACCACAATTAGACAGTTTGCTTAGAAGTGTTTACTGGAACCGCCACCATTTTAACTGATTAACACAAAGAAATGACAAAGCAAATCCTCCTAAATTGTAAACATAAAAACTATTCTCGTCATTCCAAGGCTTTAGACACCAAATCTGAGCTCTGTAAACATGAACTCTTAATAATTGAAAGCCCAGTCCCGTGAAAACGCCACCCGAAGTACCCGGACTTGTAAACATTACCAGTATTTTCGTCATTTCACAGCTTTCCACTCGAAACCTCCGTGATTGAATTCGACAGTAAATGTAGTAAAAATCTATTTACGTGTACTTGAGATGTTTATTACACGTTCTTTATCATTTCTGGGAACCCTCATTGTGTATTTTAACAGTTTTACCACAATTAGACAGTTTGCTTAGAAGGGTTTACTGGAACCGCCACCATTTTAACTGATTAACACAAAGAAACGACAAAGCAAATCCTCCTAAATTGTAAACATAGAAACTATGCTCGTGATTCAAAGGCTTTAGACACCAATTCTGAGTCTGTAAACATGAACTCTTAATATTTGAAAGCACAGTTCCGTGAAAACACCTCCAGAAGTACCCGTACTTGTAAACATTACCAGTATTTTCGTCATTTCACAGCTTTCCACTCGAAACCTCCGTGATTGAATTCGACAGTAAATGTAGTAAAAATCTATTTACGTGTACTTGAGGGGTTTATTACACGTTCTTAATCATTTCTGGGAACTCTCATTGTGTATTTAACAGTTTTACCACAATTGGACAGTTTGCTTAGAAGTGTTTACTGGAACCGCCACCATTTTAACTGATTAACACAAAGAAACGACAAAGCAAATCCTCCTAAATTGTAAACATAGAAACTATGCTCGTGATTCAAAGGCTTTAGACACCAATTCTGAGTCTGTAAACATGAACTCTTAATATTTGAAAGCACAGTTCCGTGAAAACACCTCCAGAAGTACCCGTACTTGTAAACATTACCAGTATTTTCGTCATTTCACAGCTTTCCACTCGAAACCTCCGTGATTGAATTCGACAGTAAATGTAGTAAAAATCTATTTACGTGTACTTGAGGGGTTTATTACACGTTCTTAATCATTTCTGGGAACTCTCATTGTGTATTTAACAGTTTTACCACAATTGGACAGTTTGCTTAGAAGTATTTCCTGGATCCGTCACCATTTTAAATGATACGCACAAAAAAGCGCCGAAGCCAATCCTCCTAAATTGTAAGCATAAACAATATTCTCCTCATTCCAAGGCTTTAGACACCAATTCTGAGCTCTGTAAACATGAACTCGTAAAAATTGAAAGCACAGTCCCGTGAAAACGCCACCAGAAGTACCCGGACTTGCAAACATTACCAGTATTTTCGTCATTTCACAGCTTTCCACGGGAAACCTCCGTGATTGAATTCGACAGTAAAGGTAGTAAGAATATATTTACGTGTACTTGAGGTGTTTATTACACGTTCTTAATCATTTCTGTGAACTCTCATTGTGTATTTTAACAGTTTTACCACAATTAGAGAGTTTGCTTAGAACTGTTTACTGGAACCGCCACCATTTTAACTGATTCACACAAAAAAACGCCAACGCCAATCCTCCTAAATTGTAAACATAAAAACTATTCTCGTGATTCAAAGGCTTTAGACACCAATTCTGAGCTCTGTAAACATGAACTCTTAATATTTGAAAGCACAGTCCCGTAAAAACGCCTCCAGAAGTACCCGTACTTGTAAACATTACCAGTATTTTCGTCATTTCACAGCTTTCCACTGGAAACCTCCGTGATTGAATTCGACAGTAAATGTAGTAAAAATCTATTTACGTGTACTTGAGATGTTTATTACACGTTCTTAATCATTTCTGGGAACTATCATTGTGTATTTTAACAGTTTTACCACAATTAGACAGTTTGCTTAGAAGTGTTTACTGGAACCGCCACCATTTTAACTGATTAACACAAAGAAACGACAAAGCAAATCCTCCTAAATTGTAAACATAAAAACTATTCTCGTCATTCCAAGGCTTTAGACACCAAATCTGAGCTCCGTAAACATGAACTCTTAATAATTGAAAGCCCAGTCCCGTGAAAACGCCACCCGAAGTACCCGGACTTGTAAACATTACCAGTATTTTCGTCATTTCACAGCTTTCCACTTGAAACCTCCGTGATTGAATTCGACAGTAAATGTAGTAAAAATCTATTTACGTGTACTTGAGATGTTTATTACACGTTCTTTATCATTTCTGGGAACTCTCATTGTGTATTTTAACAGTTTTACCACAATTAGACAGTTTGCTTAGAAGTGTTTACTGGAACCGCCACCATTTTAACTGATTAACACAAAGAAACGACAAAGCAAATCCTCCTAAATTGTAAACATAAAAACTATTCTCGTCATTCCAAGGCTTTAGACACCAAATCTGAGCTCTGTAAACATGAACTCTTAATAATTGAAAGCCCAGTCCCGTGAAAACGCCACCCGAAGTACCCGGACTTGTAAACATTACCAGTATTTTCGTCATTTCACAGCTTTCCACTCGAAACCTCCGTGATTGAATTCGACAGTAAATGTAGTAAAAATCTATTTACGTGTACTTGAGATGTTTATTACACGTTCTTTATCATTTCTGGGAACTCTCATTGTGTATTTTAACAGTTTTACCACAATTAGACAGTTTGCTTAGAAGTGTTTACTGGAACCGCCACCATTTTAACTGATTAACACAAAGAAACGACAAAGCAAATCCTCCTAAATTGTAAACATAAAAACTATTCTCGTGATTCAAAGGCTTTAGACACCAATTCTGAGCTCTGTAAACATGAACTCTTAATATTTGAAAGCACAGTCCCGTGAAAACACCTCCAGAAGTACCCGTACTTGTAAACATTACCAGTATTTTCGTCATTTCACAGCTTTCCACTCGAAACCTCCGTGA
Source organism: Myotis daubentonii (assembly GCF_963259705.1). Taxonomy (NCBI): domain Eukaryota; kingdom Metazoa; phylum Chordata; class Mammalia; order Chiroptera; family Vespertilionidae; genus Myotis; species Myotis daubentonii. The sequence continues at coordinate 32,284 of NW_026775486.1, read as the reverse complement.
TTGAATTCGACAGTAAATGTAGTAAAAATCTATTTACGTGTACTTGAGGGGTTTATTACACGTTCTTAATCATTTCTGGGAACTCTCATTGTGTATTTTAACAGTTTTACCACAATTGGACAGTTTGCTTAGAAGTATTTCCTGGAACCGTCACCATTTTAAATGATACGCACAAAAAAGCGCCGAAGCCAATCCTCCTAAATTGTAAGCATAAACAATATTCTCCTCATTCCAAGGCTTTAGACACCAATTCTGAGCTCTGTAACCATGAACTCGTAATAATTGAAAGCACAGTCCCGTGAAAACGCCACCAGAAGTACCCGGACTTGCAAACATTACCAGTATTTTCGTCATTTCACAGCTTTCCACGGGAAACCTCCGTGATTGAATTCGACAGTAAAGGTAGTAAGAATCTATTTACGTGTACTTGAGGTGTTTATTACCCGTTCTTAATCATTTCTGTGAACTCTCATTGTGTATTTTAACAGTTTTACCACAATTAGAGAGTTTGCTTAGAACTGTTTACTGGAACCGCCACCATTTTAACTGATTCACACAAAAAAACGCCAACGCCAATCCTCCTAAATTGTAAACATAAAAACTATTCTCGTGATTCAAAGGCTTTAGACACCAATTCTGAGCTCTGTAAACATGAACTCTTAATATTTGAAAGCACAGTCCCGTGAAAACGCCTCCAGAAGTACCCGTACTTGTAAACATTACCAGTATTTTCGTCATTTCACAGCTTTCCACTCGAAACCTCCGTGATTGAATTCGACAGTAAATGTAGTAAGAATCTATTTACGTGTACTTGAGGTGTTTATTACACGTTCTTAATCATTTCTGGGAACTATCATTGTGTATTTTAACAGTTTTACCACAATTAGACAGTTTGCTTAGAAGTGTTTACTGGAACCGCCACCATTTTAACTGATTAACATAAAGAAACGACAAAGCAAATCCTCCTAAATTGTAAACATAAAAACTATTCTCGTGATTCCAAGGCTTTAGACACCAAATCTGAGCTCTGTGAACATGAACTCTTAATAATTGAAAGCCCAGTCCCGTGAAAACGCCACCCGAAGTACCCGGACTTGTAAACATTACCAGTATTTTCGTCATTTCACAGCTTTCCACTCGAAACCTCCGTGATTGAATTCGACAGTAAATGTAGTAAAAATCTATTTACGTGTACTTGAGATGTTTATTACACGTTCTTTATCATTTCTGGGAACTCTCATTGTGTATTTTAACAGTTTTACCACAATTAGACAGTTTGCTTAGAAGTGTTTACTGGAACCGCCACCATTTTAACTGATTAACACAAAGAAACGACAAAGCAAATCCTCCTAAATTGTAAACATAAAAACTATTCTCGTGATTCAAAGGCTTTAGACACCAATTCTGAGCTCTGTAAACATGAACTCTTAATATTTGAAAGCACAGTCCCGTGAAAACACCTCCAGAAGTACCCGTACTTGTAAACATTACCAGTATTTTCGTCATTTCACAGCTTTCCACTCGAAACCTCCGTGATTGAATTCGACAGTAAATGTAGTAAAAATCTATTTACGTGTACTTGAGGGGTTTATTACACGTTCTTAATCATTTCTGGGAACTCTCATTGTGTATTTTAACAGTTTTACCACAATTGGACAGTTTGCTTATAAGTATTTCCTGGAACCGTCACCATTTTAAATGATACGCACAAAAAAGCGCCAAAGCCAATCCTCCTAAATTGTAAGCATAAACAATATTCTCCTCATTCCAAGGCTTTAGACAACAATTCTGAGCTCTGTAAACATGAACTCGTAATAATTGAAAGCACAGTCCCGTGAAAACGCTACCAGAAGTACCCGGACTTGTAAACATTACCAGTATTTTCGTCATTTCACAGCTTTCCACGGGAAACCTCCGTGATTGAATTCGACAGTAAAGGTAGTAAGAATCTATTTACGTGTACTTGAGGTGTTTATTACCCGTTCTTAATCATTTCTGTGAACTCTCATTGTGTATTTTAACAGTTTTACCACAATTAGAGAGTTTGCTTAGAACTGTTTACTGGAACCGCCACCATTTTAACTGATTCACACAAAAAAACGCCAACGCCAATCCTCCTAAATTGTAAACATAAAAACTATTCTCGTGATTCAAAGGCTTTAGACACCAATTCTGAGCTCTGTAAACATGAACTCTTAATATTTGAAAGCACAGTCCCGTGAAAACGCCTCCAGAAGTACCCGTACTTGTAAACATTACCAGTATTTTCGTCATTTCACAGCTTTCCACTCGAAACCTCCGTGATTGAATTCGACAGTAAATGTAGTAAGAATCTATTTACGTGTACTTGAGGTGTTTATTACACGTTCTTAATCATTTCTGGGAATATCATTGTGTATTTTAACAGTTTTACCACAATTAGACAGTTTGCTTATAAGTGTTTACTGGAACCGCCACCATTTTAACTGATTAACACAAAGAAATGACAAAGCAAATCCTCCTAAATTGTAAACATAAAAACTATTCTCGTCATTCCAAGGCTTTAGACACCAAATCTGAGCTCTGTAAACATGAACTCTTAATAATTGAAAGCCCAGTCCCGTGAAAACGCCACCCGAAGTACCCGGACTTGTAAACATTACCAGTATTTTCGTCATTTCACAGCTTTCCACTCGAAACCTCCGTGATTGAATTCGACAGTAAATGTAGTAAAAATCTATTTACGTGTACTTGAGATGTTTATTACACGTTCTTTATCATTTCTGGGAACTCTCATTGTGTATTTTAACAGTTTTACCACAGACAGTTTGCTTAGAAGTGTTTACTGGAACCGCCACCATTTTAACTGATTCACACAAAGAAACGACAAAGCCAATCCTCCTAAATTGTAGACACAAAAACTATTCTCGTGATTCAAAGGCTTTAGACACCAATTCTGAGCTCTGTAAACATGAACTCTTAATATTTGAAAGCACAGTCCCGTGAAAACGCTACCAGAAGTACCCGTACTTGTAAACATTACCAGTATTTTCGTCATTTCACAGCTTTCCACTCGAAACCTCCGTGATTGAATTCGACAGTAAAGGTAGTAAGAATCTATTTACGTGTACTTGAGATGTTTATTACACGTTCTTAATCATTTCTGGGAACTCTCATTGTGTATTTTAACAGTTTTACCACAATTAGACAGTTTGCTTAGAAGTATTTACTGGAACCGCCACCATTTTAACTGATTCACACAAAAAAACGCCAACGCCAATCCTCCTAAATTGTAAACATAAAAACTATTCTCGTGATTCAAAGGCTTTAGACACCAATTCTGAGCTCTGTAAACATGAACTCTTAATATTTGAAAGCACAGTCCCGTGAAAACGCCTCCAGAAGTACCCGTACTTGTAAACATTACCAGTATTTTCGTCATTTCACAGCTTTCCACTCGAAACCTCCGTGATTGAATTCGACAGTAAATGTAGTAAGAATCTATTTACGTGTACTTGAGGTGTTTACTATACGTTCTTAATCATTTCTGGGAACTATCATTGTGTATTTTAACAGTTTTACCACAATTAGACAGTTTGCTTAGAAGTGTTTACTGGAACCGCCACCATTTTAACTGATTAACACAAAGAAATGACAAAGCAAATCCTCCTAAATTGTAAACATAAAAACTATTCTCGTCATTCCAAGGCTTTAGACACCAAATCTGAGCTCTGTAAACATGAACTCTTAATAATTGAAAGCCCAGTCCCGTGAAAACGCCACCCGAAGTACCCGGACTTGTAAACATTACCAGTATTTTCGTCATTTCACAGCTTTCCACTCGAAACCTCCGTGATTGAATTCGACAGTAAATGTAGTAAAAATCTATTTACGTGTACTTGAGATGTTTATTACACGTTCTTTATCATTTCTGGGAACCCTCATTGTGTATTTTAACAGTTTTACCACAATTAGACAGTTTGCTTAGAAGGGTTTACTGGAACCGCCACCATTTTAACTGATTAACACAAAGAAACGACAAAGCAAATCCTCCTAAATTGTAAACATAAAAACTATTCTCGTGATTCAAAGGCTTTAGACACCAATTCTGAGCTCTGTAAACATGAACTCTTAATATTTGAAAGCACAGTTCCGTGAAAACACCTCCAGAAGTACCCGTACTTGTAAACATTACCAGTATTTTCGTCATTTCACAGCTTTCCACTCGAAACCTCCGTGATTGAATTCGACAGTAAATGTAGTAAAAATCTATTTACGTGTACTTGAGGGGTTTATTACACGTTCTTAATCATTTCTGGGAACTCTCATTGTGTATTTAACAGTTTTACCACAATTGGACAGTTTGCTTAGAAGTATTTCCTGGAACCGTCACCATTTTAAATGATACGCACAAAAAAGCGCCGAAGCCAATCCTCCTAAATTGTAAGCATAAACAATATTCTCCTCATTCCAAGGCTTTAGACACCAATTCTGAGCTCTGTAAACATGAACTCGTAATAATTGAAAGCACAGTCCCGTGAAAACGCCACCAGAAGTACCCGGACTTGCAAACATTACCAGTATTTTCGTCATTTCACAGCTTTCCACGGGAAACCTCCGTGATTGAATTCGACAGTAAAGGTAGTAAGAATATATTTACGTGTACTTGAGGTGTTTATTACACGTTCTTAATCATTTCTGTGAACTCTCATTGTGTATTTTAACAGTTTTACCACAATTAGAGAGTTTGCTTAGAACTGTTTACTGGAACCGCCACCATTTTAACTGATTCACACAAAAAAACGCCAACGCCAATCCTCCTAAATTGTAAACATAAAAACTATTCTCGTGATTCAAAGGCTTTAGACACCAATTCTGAGCTCTGTAAACATGAACTCTTAATATTTGAAAGCACAGTCCCGTAAAAACGCCTCCAGAAGTACCCGTACTTGTAAACATTACCAGTATTTTCGTCATTTCACAGCTTTCCACTGGAAACCTCCGTGATTGAATTCGACAGTAAATGTAGTAAAAATCTATTTACGTGTACTTGAGATGTTTATTACACGTTCTTAATCATTTCTGGGAACTATCATTGTGTATTTTAACAGTTTTACCACAATTAGACAGTTTGCTTAGAAGTGTTTACTGGAACCGCCACCATTTTAACTGATTAACACAAAGAAACGACAAAGCAAATCCTCCTAAATTGTAAACATAAAAACTATTCTCGTCATTCCAAGGCTTTAGACACCAAATCTGAGCTCTGTAAACATGAACTCTTAATAATTGAAAGCCCAGTCCCGTGAAAACGCCACCCGAAGTACCCGGACTTGTAAACATTACCAGTATTTTCATCATTTCACAGCTTTCCACTCGAAACCTCCGTGATTGAATTCGACAGTAAATGTAGTAAAAATCTATTTACGTGTACTTGAGATGTTTATTACACGTTCTTTATCATTTCTGGGAACTCTCATTGTGTATTTTAACAGTTTTACCACAATTAGACAGTTTGCTTAGAAGTGTTTACTGGAACCGCCACCATTTTAACTGATTAACACAAAGAAACGACAAACCAAATCCTCCTAAATTGTAAACATAAAAACTATTCTCGTCATTCCAAGGCTTTAGACACCAAATCTGAGCTCTGTAAACATGAACTCTTAATAATTGAAAGCCCAGTCCCGTGAAAACGCCACCCGAAGTACCCGGACTTGTAAACATTACCAGTATTTTCGTCATTTCACAGCTTTCCACTCGAAACCTCCGTGATTGAATTCGACAGTAAATGTAGTAAAAATCTATTTACGTGTACTTGAGATGTTTATTACACGTTCTTTATCATTTCTGGGAACTCTCATTGTGTATTTTAACAGTTTTACCACAATTAGACAGTTTGCTTAGAAGTGTTTACTGGAACCGCCACCATTTTAACTGATTAACACAAAGAAACGACAAAGCAAATCCTCCTAAATTGTAAACATAAAAACTATTCTCGTGATTCAAAGGCTTTAGACACCAATTCTGAGCTCTGTAAACATGAACTCTTAATATTTGAAAGCACAGTCCCGTGAAAACACCTCCAGAAGTACCCGTACTTGTAAACATTACCAGTATTTTCGTCATTTCACAGCTTTCCACTCGAAACCTCCGTGATTGAATTCGACAGTAAATGTAGTAAAAATCTATTTACGTGTACTTGAGGGGTTTATTACACGTTCTTAATCATTTCTGGGAACTCTCATTGTGTATTTTAACAGTTTTACCACAATTGGACAGTTTGCTTAGAAGTATTTCCTGGAACCGTCACCATTTTAAATGATACGCACAAAAAAGCGCCGAAGCCAATCCTCCTAAATTGTAAGCATAAACAATATTCTCCTCATTCCAAGGCTTTAGACACCAATTCTGAGCTCTGTAAACATGAACTCGTAATAATTGAAAGCACAGTCCCGTGAAAACGCCTCCAGAAGTACCCGGACTTGTAAACATTACCAGTATTTTCGTCATTTCACAGCTTTCCACGGGAAACCTCCGTGATTGAATTCGACAGTAAAGGTAGTAAGAATCTATTTACGTGTACTTGAGGTGTTTATTACCCGTTCTTAATCATTTCTGTGAACTCTCATTGTGTATTTTAACAGTTTTACCACAATTAGAGAGTTTGCTTAGAACTGTTTACTGGAACCGCCACCATTTTAACTGATTCACACAAAAAAACGCCAACGCCAATCCTCCTAAATTGTAAACATAAAAACTATTCTCGTGATTCAAAGGCTTTAGACACCAATTCTGAGCTCTGTAAACATGAACTCTTAATATTTGAAAGCACAGTCCCGTGAAAACGCCTCCAGAAGTACCCGTACTTGTAAACATTACCAGTATTTTCGTCATTTCACAGCTTTCCACTCGAAACCTCCGTGATTGAATTCGACAGTAAATGTAGTAAAAATCTATTTACGTGTACTTGAGGGGTTTATTACACGTTCTTAATCATTTCTGGGAACTCTCATTGTGTATTTAACAGTTTTACCACAATTGGACAGTTTGCTTAGAAGTATTTCCTGGAACCGTCACCATTTTAAATGATACGCACAAAAAAGCGCCGAAGCCAATCCTCCTAAATTGTAAGCATAAACAATATTCTCCTCATTCCAAGGCTTTAGACACCAATTCTGAGCTCTGTAAACATGAACTCGTAATAATTGAAAGCACAGTCCCGTGAAAACGCCACCAGAAGTACCCGGACTTGCAAACATTACCAGTATTTTCGTCATTTCACAGCTTTCCACGGGAAACCTCCGTGATTGAATTCGACAGTAAAGGTAGTAAGAATATATTTACGTGTACTTGAGGTGTTTATTACACGTTCTTAATCATTTCTGTGAACTCTCATTGTGTATTTTAACAGTTTTACCACAATTAGAGAGTTTGCTTAGAACTGTTTACTGGAACCGCCACCATTTTAACTGATTCACACAAAAAAACGCCAACGCCAATCCTCCTAAATTGTAAACATAAAAACTATTCTCGTGATTCAAAGGCTTTAGACACCAATTCTGAGCTCTGTAAACATGAACTCTTAATATTTGAAAGCACAGTCCCGTAAAAATGCCTCCAGAAGTACCCGTACTTGTAAACATTACCAGTATTTTCGTCATTTCACAGCTTTCCACTGGAAACCTCCGTGATTGAATTCGACAGTAAATGTAGTAAAAATCTATTTACGTGTACTTGAGATGTTTATTACACGTTCTTAATCATTTCTGGGAACTATCATTGTGTATTTTAACAGTTTTACCACAATTAGACAGTTTGCTTAGAAGTGTTTACTGGAACCGCCACCATTTTAACTGATTAACACAAAGAAACGACAAAGCAAATCCTCCTAAATTGTAAACATAAAAACTATTCTCGTCATTCCAAGGCTTTAGACACCAAATCTGAGCTCTGTAAACATGAACTCTTAATAATTGAAAGCCCAGTCCCGTGAAAACGCCACCCGAAGTACCCGGACTTGTAAACATTACCAGTATTTTCGTCATTTCACAGCTTTCCACTCGAAACCTCCGTGATTGAATTCGACAGTAAATGTAGTAAAAATCTATTTACGTGTACTTGAGATGTTTATTACACGTTCTTTATCATTTCTGGGAACTCTCATTGTGTATTTTAACAGTTTTACCACAATTAGACAGTTTGCTTAGAAGTGTTTACTGGAACCGCCACCATTTTAACTGATTAACACAAAGAAACGACAAAGCAAATCCTCCTAAATTGTAAACATAAAAACTATTCTCGTCATTCCAAGGCTTTAGACACCAATTCTGAGCTCTGTAAACATGAACTCGTAATAATTGAAAGCACAGTCCCGTGAAAACGCCACCAGAAGTACCCGGACTTGTAAACATTACCAGTATTTTCGTCATTTCACAGCTTTCCACGGGAAACCTCCGTGATTGAATTCGACAGTAAAGGTAGTAAGAATCTATTTACGTGTACTTGAGGTGTTTATTACCCGTTCTTAATCATTTCTGTGAACTCTCATTGTGTATTTTAACAGTTTTACCACAATTAGAGAGTTTGCTTAGAACTGTTTACTGGAACCGCCACCATTTTAACTGATTCACACAAAAAAACGCCAACGCCAATCCTCCTAAATTGTAAACATAAAAACTATTCTCGTGATTCAAAGGCTTTAGACACCAATTCTGAGCTCTGTAAACATGAACTCTTAATATTTGAAAGCACAGTCCCGTGAAAACGCCTCCAGAAGTACCCGTACTTGTAAACATTACCAGTATTTTCGTCATTTCACAGCTTTCCACTCGAAACCTCCGTGATTGAATTCGACAGTAAATGTAGTAAGAATCTATTTACGTGTACTTGAGGTGTTTATTACACGTTCTTAATCATTTCTGGGAACTATCATTGTGTATTTTAACAGTTTTACCACAATTAGACAGTTTGCTTAGAAGTGTTTACTGGAACCGCCACCATTTTAACTGATTAACATAAAGAAACGACAAAGCAAATCCTCCTAAATTGTAAACATAAAAACTATTCTCGTGATTCCAAGGCTTTAGACACCAAATCTGAGCTCTGTGAACATGAACTCTTAATAATTGAAAGCCCAGTCCCGTGAAAATGCCACCCGAAGTACCCGGACTTGTAAACATTACCAGTATTTTCGTCATTTCACAGCTTTCCACTCGAAACCTCCGTGATTGAATTCGACAGTAAATGTAGTAAAAATCTATTTACGTGTACTTGAGATGTTTATTACACGTTCTTTATCATTTCTGGGAACTCTCATTGTGTATTTTAACAGTTTTACCACAATTAGACAGTTTGCTTAGAAGTGTTTACTGGAACCGCCACCATTTTAACTGATTAACACAAAGAAACGACAAACCAAATCCTCCTAAATTGTAAACATAAAAACTATTCTCGTCATTCCAAGGCTTTAGACACCAAATCTGAGCTCTGTAAACATGAACTCTTAATAATTGAAAGCCCAGTCCCGTGAAAACGCCACCCGAAGTACCCGGACTTGTAAACATTACCAGTATTTTCGTCATTTCACAGCTTTCCACTCGAAACCTCCGTGATTGAATTCGACAGTAAATGTAGTAAAAATCTATTTACGTGTACTTGAGATGTTTATTACACGTTCTTTATCATTTCTGGGAACTCTCATTGTGTATTTTAACAGTTTTACCACAATTAGACAGTTTGCTTAGAAGTGTTTACTGGAACCGCCACCATTTTAACTGATTAACACAAAGAAACGACAAAGCAAATCCTCCTAAATTGTAAACATAAAAACTATTCTCGTGATTCAAAGGCTTTAGACACCAATTCTGAGCTCTGTAAACATGAACTCTTAATATTTGAAAGCACAGTCCCGTGAAAACACCTCCAGAAGTACCCGTACTTGTAAACATTACCAGTATTTTCGTCATTTCACAGCTTTCCACTCGAAACCTCCGTGATTGAATTCGACAGTAAATGTAGTAAAAATCTATTTACGTGTACTTGAGGGGTTTATTACACGTTCTTAATCATTTCTGGGAACTCTCATTGTGTATTTTAACAGTTTTACCACAATTGGACAGTTTGCTTAGAAGTATTTCCTGGAACCGTCACCATTTTAAATGATACGCACAAAAAAGCGCCGAAGCCAATCCTCCTAAATTGTAAGCATAAACAATATTCTCCTCATTCCAAGGCTTTAGACACCAATTCTGAGCTCTGTAAACATGAACTCGTAATAATTGAAAGCACAGTCCCGTGAAAACGCCACCAGAAGTACCCGGACTTGTAAACATTACCAGTATTTTCGTCATTTCACAGCTTTCCACGGGAAACCTCCGTGATTGAATTCGACAGTAAAGGTAGTAAGAATCTATTTACGTGTACTTGAGGTGTTTATTACACGTTCTTAATCATTTCTGTGAACTCTCATTGTGTATTTTAACAGTTTTACCACAATTAGAGAGTTTGCTTAGAACTGTTTACTGGAACCGCCACCATTTTAACTGATTCACACAAAAAAACGCCAACGCCAATCCTCCTAAATTGTAAACATAAAAACTATTCTCGTGATTCAAAGGCTTTAGACACCAATTCTGAGCTCTGTAAACATGAACTCTTAATATTTGAAAGCACAGTCCCGTGAAAACGCCTCCAGAAGTACCCGTACTTGTAAACATTACCAGTATTTTCGTCATTTCACAGCTTTCCACTCGAAACCTCCGTGATTGAATTCGACAGTAAATGTAGTAAGAATCTATTTACGTGTACTTGAGGTGTTTATTACACGTTCTTAATCATTTCTGGGAACTATCATTGTGTATTTTAACAGTTTTACCACAATTAGACAGTTTGCTTAGAAGTGTTTACTGGAACCGCCACCATTTTAACTGATTAACATAAAGAAACGACAAAGCAAATCCTCCTAAATTGTAAACATAAAAACTATTCTCGTGATTCCAAGGCTTTAGACACCAAATCTGAGCTCTGTGAACATGAACTCTTAATAATTGAAAGCCCAGTCCCGTGAAAATGCCACCCGAAGTACCCGGACTTGTAAACATTACCAGTATTTTCGTCATTTCACAGCTTTCCACTCGAAACCTCCGTGATTGAATTCGACAGTAAATGTAGTAAAAATCTATTTACGTGTACTTGAGATGTTTATTACACGTTCTTTATCATTTCTGGGAACTCTCATTGTGTATTTTAACAGTTTTACCACAATTAGACAGTTTGCTTAGAAGTGTTTACTGGAACCGCCACCATTTTAACTGATTAACACAAAGAAACGACAAACCAAATCCTCCTAAATTGTAAACATAAAAACTATTCTCGTCATTCCAAGGCTTTAGACACCAAATCTGAGCTCTGTAAACATGAACTCTTAATAATTGAAAGCCCAGTCCCGTGAAAACGCCACCCGAAGTACCCGGACTTGTAAACATTACCAGTATTTTCGTCATTTCACAGCTTTCCACTCGAAACCTCCGTGATTGAATTCGACAGTAAATGTAGTAAAAATCTATTTACGTGTACTTGAGGGGTTTATTACACGTTCTTAATCATTTCTGGGAACTCTCATTGTGTATTTTAACAGTTTTACCACAATTGGACAGTTTGCTTAGAAGTATTTCCTGGAACCGTCACCATTTTAAATGATACGCACAAAAAAGCGCCGAAGCCAATCCTCCTAAATTGTAAGCATAAACAATATTCTCCTCATTCCAAGGCTTTAGACACCAATTCTGAGCTCTGTAAACATGAACTCGTAATAATTGAAAGCACAGTCCCGTGAAAACGCCACCAGAAGTACCCGGACTTGTAAACATTACCAGTATTTTCGTCATTTCACAGCTTTCCACGGGAAACCTCCGTGATTGAATTCGACAGTAAAGGTAGTAAGAATCTATTTACGTGTACTTGAGGTGTTTATTACCCGTTCTTAATCATTTCTGTGAACTCTCATTGTGTATTTTAACAGTTTTACCACAATTAGAGAGTTTGCTTAGAACTGTTTACTGGAACCGCCACCATTTTAACTGATTCACACAAAAAAACGCCAACGCCAATCCTCCTAAATTGTAAACATAAAAACTATTCTCGTGATTCAAAGGCTTTAGACACCAATTCTGAGCTCTGTAAACATGAACTCTTAATATTTGAAAGCACAGTCCCGTGAAAACGCCTCCAGAAGTACCCGTACTTGTAAACATTACCAGTATTTTCGTCATTTCACAGCTTTCCACTCGAAACCTCCGTGATTGAATTCGACAGTAAATGTAGTAAGAATCTATTTACGTGTACTTGAGGTGTTTATTACACGTTCTTAATCATTTCTGGGAACTATCATTGTGTATTTTAACAGTTTTACCACAATTAGACAGTTTGCTTATAAGTGTTTACTGGAACCGCCACCATTTTAACTGATTAACACAAAGAAATGACAAAGCAAATCCTCCTAAATTGTAAACATAAAAACTATTCTCGTCATTCCAAGGCTTTAGACACCAAATCTGAGCTCTGTAAACATGAACTCTTAATAATTGAAAGCCCAGTCCCGTGAAAACGCCACCCGAAGTACCCGGACTTGTAAACATTACCAGTATTTTCGTCATTTCACAGCTTTCCACTCGAAACCTCCGTGATTGAATTCGACAGTAAATGTAGTAAAAATCTATTTACGTGTACTTGAGATGTTTATTACACGTTCTTTATCATTTCTGGGAACTCTCATTGTGTATTTTAACAGTTTTACCACAGACAGTTTGCTTAGAAGTGTTTACTGGAACCGCCACCATTTTAACTGATTCACACAAAGAAACGACAAAGCAAATCCTCCTAAATTGTAAACATAAAAACTATTCTCGTGATTCAAAGGCTTTAGACACCAATTCTGAGCTCTGTAAACATGAACTCTTAATATTTGAAAGCACACTCCCGTGAAAACACCTCCAGAAGTACCCGTACTTGTAAACATTACCAGTATTTTCGTCATTTCACAGCTTTCCACTCGAAACCTCCGTGATTGAATTCGACAGTAAATGTAGTAAAAATCTATTTACGTGTACTTGAGGTGTTTATTACACGTTCTTAATCATTTCTGTGAACTCTCATTGTGTATTTTAACAGTTTTACCACAAGTGGACAGTTTGCTTAGAAGTATTTCCTGGAACCGTCACCATTTTAAATGATACGCACAAAAAAACGCCGAAGCCAATCCTCCTAAATTGTAAGCATAAACAATATTCTCCTCATTCCAAGGCTTTAGACACCAATTCTGAGCTCTGTAAACATGAACTCGTAATAATTGAAAGCACAGTCCCGTGAAAACGCCACCAGAAGTACCCGGACTTGTAAACATTACCAGTATTTTCGTCATTTCACAGCTTTCCACGGGAAACCTCCGTGATTGAATTCGACAGTAAAGGTAGTAAGAATCTATTTACGTGTACTTGAGGTGTTTATTACACGTTCTTAATCATTTCTGTGAACTCTCATTGTGTATTTTAACAGTTTTACCACAATTAGAGAGTTTGCTTAGAACTGTTTACTGGAACCGCCACCATTTTAACTGATTCACACAAAAAAACGCCAACGCCAATCCTCCTAAATTGTAAACATAAAAACTATTCTCGTGATTCAAAGGCTTTAGACACCAATTCTGAGCTCTGTAAACATGAACTCTTAATATTTGAAAGCACAGTCCCGTGAAAACGCCTCCAGAAGTACCCGTACTTGTAAACATTACCAGTATTTTCGTCATTTCACAGCTTTCCACTCGAAACCTCCGTGATTGAATTCGACAGTAAATGTAGTAAGAATCTATTTACGTGTACTTGAGGTGTTTATTAAACGTTCTTAATCATTTCTGGGAACTCTCATTGTGTATTTTAACAGTTTTACCACTATTGGACAGTTTGCTTAGAAGTATTTCCTGGAACCGTCACCATTTTAAATGATACGCACAAAAAAGCGCCGAAGCCAATCCTCCTAAATTGTAAGCATAAACAATATTCGCCTCATTCCAAGGCTTTAGACACCAATTATGAGCTCTGTAAACATGAACTCGTAATAATTGAAAGCACAGTCCCGTGAAAACGCCACCAGAAGTACCCTGACTTGTAAACATTACCAGTATTTTCGTCATTTCACAGCTTTCCACGGGAAACCTCCGTGATTGAATTCGACAGTAAAGGTAGTAAGAATCTATTTACGTGTACTTGAGTTGTTTATTACACGTTCTTAATCATTTCTGGGAACTCTCATTGTGTATTTTAACAGTTTTACCACAATTAGACAGTTTGCTTAGAAGTATTTACTGGAACCGCCACCATTTTAACTGATTCACACAAAAAAAAGCCAAAGCCAATCCTCCTATATTGTAAACATAAAAACTATTCTCGTGATTCAAAGGCTTTAGACACCAATTCTGAGCTCTGTAAACATGAACTCTTAATATTTGAAAGCACAGTCCCGTGAAAACGCCTCCAGAAGTACCCGTACTTGTAAACATTACCAGTATTTTCGTCATTTCACAGCTTTCCACTCGAAACCTCCGTGATTGAATTCGACAGTAAATGTAGTAAGAATCTATTTACGTGTACTTGAGGTGTTTACTATACGTTCTTAATCATTTCTGGGAACTATCATTGTGTATTTTAACAGTTTTACCACAATTAGAGATTTTTCTTAGAACTGTTTACTGGAACCGCCACCATTTTAACTGATTCACACAAAAAAAACGCCAAAGCCAATCCTCCAAAATTGTAGACACAAAAACTATTCTCGTGATTCAAAGGCTTTAGACACCAATTCTGAGCTCTGTAAACATGAACTCTTAATATTTGAAAGCACAGTCCCGTGAAAACGCTACCAGAAGTACCCGTACTTTTAAACATTACCAGTATTTTCATCATTTCACAGCTTTCCACTCGAAACCTCCGTGATTGAATTCGACAGTAAATGTAGTAAGAATCTATTTACGTGTACTTGAGATGTTTATTACACGTTCTTAATCATTTCTGGGAACTATCATTGTGTATTTTAACAGTTTTACCACAATTAGACAGTTTGCTTAGAAGTATTTACTGGAACCGCCACCATTTTAACTGATTCACACAAAAGTAAGCCAAAGCCAATCCTCCTAAATTGTAAACATAAAAACTATTCTCGTCATTCCAAGGCTCTAGACACCAATTCTGAGCTCTGTAAACATGAACTCGTAATAATTGAAAGCACAGTCCCGTGAAAACGCCACCCGAAGTACCCGGACTTGTAAACATTACCGGAATTTTGTCATTTCACAGCATTCCACTCGAAACCTCCGTGATTGAATTCGACAGTAAAGGTAGTAAGAATCTATTTACGTGTACTTGAGGGGTTTATTACACGTTCTTAATCATTTCTGGGAACTCTCATTGTGTATTTTAACAGTTTTACCACAATTGGACAGTTTGCTTAGAAGTATTTCCTGGAACCGTCACCATTTTAAATGATACGCACAAAAAAGCGCCGAAGCCAATCCTCCTAAATTGTAAACATAAACAATATTCTCCTCATTCCAAGGCTTTAGACACCAATTCTGAGCTCTGTAAACATGAACTCGTAATAATTGAAAGCACAGTCCCGTGAAAACGCCACCAGAAGTACCCGTACTTGTAAACATTACCAGTATTTTCGTCATTTCACAGCTTTCGACTGGAAACTTCCGTGATTGAATTCAAGAGTAAATGTAGTAAAAATCTATTTACGTGTACTTGAGATGTTTATTACACGTTCTTAATCATTTCTGGGAACTATCATTGTGTATTTTAACAGTTTTACCACAATTAGACAGTTTGCTTAGAAGTGTTTACTGGAACCGCCACCATTTTAACTGATTAACACAAAGAAACGACAAAGCAAATCCTCCTAAATTGTAAACATAAAAACTATTCTCGTCATTCCAAGGCTTTAGACACCAAATCTGAGCTCTGTAAACATGAACTCTTAATATTTGAAAGCACAGTCCCGTGAAAACGCCACCCGAAGTACCCGGACTTGTAAACATTACCAGAATTTCGTCATTTCACAGCATTCCACTCGAAACCTCCGTGATTGAATTCGACAGTAAAGGTAGTAAAAATCTATTTACGTGTACTTGAGGGGTTTATTACTCGTTCTTAATCATTTCTGGGAACTCTCATTGTGTATTTTAACAGTTTTACCACAATTAGAGAGTTTGCTTAGAACTGTTTACTGGAACCGCCACCATTTTAACTGATTCACACAAAAAAAACGCCAAAGCCAATCCTTCTAAATTGTAAACATAAAAACTATTTTCGTGATTCAAAGGCTTTAGACACCAATTCTGAGCTCTGTAAACATGAACTCTTAATATTTGAAAGCACAGTCCCGTGAAAACGCCTCCAGAAGTACCCGTACTTGTAAACATTACCAGTATTTTCGTCATTTCACAGCTTTCCACTGGAAACCTCCGTGATTGAATTCGACAGTAAATGTAGTAAAAATCTATTTACGTGTACTTGAGATGTTTATTACACGTTCTTAATCATTTCTGGGAACTATCATTGTGTATTTTAACAGTTTTACCACAATTAGACAGTTTGCTTAGAAGTGTTTACTGGAACCACCACCATTTTAACTGATTAACACAAAGAAACGACAAAGCAAATCCTCCTAAATTGTAAACATAAAAACTATTCTCGTCATTCCAAGGCTTTAGACACCAAATCTGAGCTCTGTAAACATGAACTCTTAATAATTGAAAGCCCAGTCCCGTGAAAACGCCACCAGAAGTACCCGTACTTGTAAACATTACCAGTATTTTCGTCATTTCACAGCTTTCGACTGGAAACCTCCGTGATTGAATTCAAGAGTAAATGTAGTAAAAATCTATTTACGTGTACTTGAGATGTTTATTACACGTTCTTAATCATTTCTGGGAACTATCATTGTGTATTTTAACAGTTTTACCACAATTAGACAGTTTGCTTAGAAGTGTTTACTGGAACCGCCACCATTTTAACTGATTAACACAAAGAAACGACAAAGCAAATCCTCCTAAATTGTAAACATAAAAACTATTCTCGTCATTCCAAGGCTTTAGACACCAAATCTGAGCTCTGTAAACATGAACTCTTAATATTTGAAAGCACAGTCCCGTGAAAACGCCACCCGAAGTACCCGGACTTGTAAACATTACCAGAATTTCGTCATTTCACAGCATTCCACTCGAAACCTCCGTGTTTGAATTCGACAGTAAAGGTAGTAAAAATCTATTTACGTGTACTTGAGATGTTTATTACACGTTCTTAATCATTTCTGGGAACTCTCATTGTGCATTTTAACAGTTTTACCACAATTAGAGATTTTTCTTAGAACTGTTTACTGGAACCGCCACCATTTTAACTGATTCACACAAAAAAAACGCCAAAGCCAATCCTCCTAAATTGTAAACATAAAAACTATTTTCGTGATTCAAAGGCTTTAGACACCAATTCTGAGCTCTGTAAACATGAACTCTTAATATTTGAAAGCACAGTCCCGTGAAAACGCCTCCAGAAGTACCCGTCCGTACTTGTAAACATTACCAGTATTTTCGTCATTTCACAGCTTTCCACTGGAAACCTCCGTGATTGAATTCGACAGTAAATGTAGTAAAAATCTATTTACGTGTACTTGAGATGTTTATTACACGTTCTTAATCATTTCTGGGAACTCTCATTGTGTATTTTAACAGTTTTACCACAATTAGACAGTTTGCTTAGAAGTGTTTACTGGAACCGCCACCATTTTAACTGATTCACACAAAGAAACGACAAAGCAAATCCTCCTAAATTGTAAACATAAAAACTATTCTCGTGATTCAAAGGCTTTAGACACCAATTCTGAGCTCTGTAAACATGAACTCTTAATATTTGAAAGCACACTCCCGTGAAAACACCTCCAGAAGTACCCGTACTTGTAAACATTACCAGTATTTTCGTCATTTCACAGCTTTCCACTCGAAACCTCCGTGATTGAATTCGACAGTAAATGTAGTAAAAATCTATTTACGTGTACTTGAGGTGTTTATTACACGTTCTTAATCATTTCTGTGAACTCTCATTGTGTATTTTAACAGTTTTACCACAATTGGACAGTTTGCTTAGAAGTATTTCCTGGAACCGTCACCATTTTAAATGATACGCACAAAAAAACGCCGAAGCCAATCCTCCTAAATTGTAAGCATAAACAATATTCTCCTCATTCCAAGGCTTTAGACACCAATTATGAGCTCTGTAAACATGAACTCGTAATAATTGAAAGCACAGTCCCGTGAAAACGCCACCAGAAGTACCCGGACTTGTAAACATTACCAGTATTTTCGTCATTTCACAGCTTTCCACGGGAAACCTCCGTGATTGAATTCGACAGTAAAGGTAGTAAGAATCTATTTACGTGTACTTGAGGTGTTTATTACACGTTCTTAATCATTTCTGTGAACTCTCATTGTGTATTTTAACAGTTTTACCACAATTAGAGAGTTTGCTTAGAACTGTTTACTGGAACCGCCACCATTTTAACTGATTCACACAAAAAAACGCCAACGCCAATCCTCCTAAATTGTAAACATAAAAACTATTCTCGTGATTCAAAGGCTTTAGACACCAATTCTGAGCTCTGTAAACATGAACTCTTAATATTTGAAAGCACAGTCCCGTGAAAACGCCTCCAGAAGTACCCGTACTTGTAAACCTTACCAGTATTTTCGTCATTTCACAGCTTTCCACTCGAAACCTCCGTGATTGAATTCGACAGTAAATGTAGTAAGAATCTATTTACGTGTACTTGAGGTGTTTATTAAACGTTCTTAATCATTTCTGGGAACTCTCATTGTGTATTTTAACAGTTTTACCACAATTGGACAGTTTGCTTAGAAGTATTTCCTGGAACCGTCACCATTTTAAATGATACGCACAAAAAAGCGCCGAAGCCAATCCTCCTAAATTGTAAGCATAAACAATATTCGCCTCATTCCAAGGCTTTAGACACCAATTATGAGCTCTGTAAACATGAACTCGTAATAATTGAAAGCACAGTCCCGTGAAAACGCCACCAGAAGTACCCGGACTTGTAAACATTACCAGTATTTTCGTCATTTCACAGCTTTCCACGGGAAACCTCCGTGATTGAATTCGACAGTAAAGGTAGTAAGAATCTATTTACGTGTACTTGAGATGTTTATTACACGTTCTTAATCATTTCTGGGAATTCTCATTGTGTATTTTAACAGTTTTACCACAATTAGACAGTTTGCTTAGAAGTATTTACTGGAACCGCCACCATTTTAACTGATTCACACAAAAAAAAGCCAAAGCCAATCCTCCTAAATTGTAAACATAAAAACTATTCTCGTGATTCAAAGGCTTTAGACACCAATTCTGAGCTCTGTCAACATGAACTCTTAATATTTGAAAGCACAGTCCCGTGAAAACGCCTCCAGAAGTACCCGTACTTGTAAACATTACCAGTATTTTCGTCATTTCACAGCTTTCGACTGGAAACCTCCGTGATTGAATTCAAGAGTAAATGTAGTAAAAATCTATTTACGTGTACTTGAGATGTTTATTACACGTTCTTAATCATTTCTGTGAACTATCATTGTGTATTTTAACAGTTTTACCACAATTAGACAGTTTGCTTAGAAGTGTTTACTGGAACCGCCACCATTTTAACTGATTAACACAAAGAAACGACAAAGCAAATCCTCCTAAATTGTAAACATAAAAACTATTCTCGTCATTCCAAGGCTTTAGACACCAAATCTGAGCTCTGTAAACATGAACTCTTAATATTTGAAAGCACAGTCCCGTGAAAACGCCACCCGAAGTACCCGGACTTGTAAACATTACCAGAATTTCGTCATTTCACAGCATTCCACTCGAAACCTCCGTGTTTGAATTCGACAGTAAAGGTAGTAAAAATCTATTTACGTGTACTTGAGATGTTTATTACACGTTCTTAATCATTTCTGGGAACTCTCATTGTGTATTTTAACAGTTTTACCACAATTAGAGATTTTTCTTAGAACTGTTTACTGGAACCGCCACCATTTTAACTGATTCACACAAAAAAAACGCCAAAGCCAATCCTCCTAAATTGTAAAATTAAAAACTATTTTCGTGATTCAAAGGCTTTAGACACCAATTCTGAGCTCTGTAAACATGAACTCTTAATATTTGAAAGCACAGTCCCGTGAAAACGCCTCCAGAAGTACCCGTCCGTACTTGTAAACATTACCAGTATTTTCGTCATTTCACAGCTTTCCACTGGAAACCTCCGTGATTGAATTCGACAGTAAATGTAGTAAAAATCTATTTACGTGTACTTGAGATGTTTATTACACGTTCTTAATCATTTCTGGGAACTCTCATTGTGTATTTTAACAGTTTTACCACAATTAGACAGTTTGCTTAGAAGTGTTTACTGGAACCGCCACCATTTTAACTGATTCACACAAAGAAACGACAAAGCAAATCCTCCTAAATTGTAAACATAAAAACTATTCTCGTGATTCAAAGGCTTTAGACACCAATTCTGAGCTCTGTAAACATGAACTCTTAATATTTGAAAGCACACTCCCGTGAAAACACCTCCAGAAGTACCCGTACTTGTAAACATTACCAGTATTTTCGTCATTTCACAGCTTTCCACTCGAAACCTCCGTGATTGAATTCGACAGTAAATGTAGTAAAAATCTATTTACGTGTACTTGAGGTGTTTATTACACGTTCTTAATCATTTCTGTGAACTCTCATTGTGTATTTTAACAGTTTTACCACAATTGGACAGTTTGCTTAGAAGTATTTCCTGGAACCGTCACCATTTTAAATGATACGCACAAAAAAACGCCGAAGCCAATCCTCCTAAATTGTAAGCATAAACAATATTCTCCTCATTCCAAGGCTTTAGACACCAATTATGAGCTCTGTAAACATGAACTCGTAATAATTGAAAGCACAGTCCCGTGAAAACGCCACCAGAAGTACCCGGACTTGTAAACATTACCAGTATTTTCGTCATTTCACAGCTTTCCACGGGAAACCTCCGTGATTGAATTCGACAGTAAAGGTAGTAAGAATCTATTTACGTGTACTTGAGGTGTTTATTACACGTTCTTAATCATTTCTGTGAACTCTCATTGTGTATTTTAACAGTTTTACCACAATTAGAGAGTTTGCTTAGAACTGTTTACTGGAACCGCCACCATTTTAACTGATTCACACAAAAAAACGCCAACGCCAATCCTCCTAAATTGTAAACATAAAAACTATTCTCGTGATTCAAAGGCTTTAGACACCAATTCTGAGCTCTGTAAACATGAACTCTTAATATTTGAAAGCACAGTCCCGTGAAAACGCCTCCAGAAGTACCCGTACTTGTAAACCTTACCAGTATTTTCGTCATTTCACAGCTTTCCACTCGAAACCTCCGTGATTGAATTCGACAGTAAATGTAGTAAGAATCTATTTACGTGTACTTGAGGTGTTTATTAAACGTTCTTAATCATTTCTGGGAACTCTCATTGTGTATTTTAACAGTTTTACCACAATTGGACAGTTTGCTTAGAAGTATTTCCTGGAACCGTCACCATTTTAAATGATACGCACAAAAAAGCGCCGAAGCCAATCCTCCTAAATTGTAAGCATAAACAATATTCTCCTCATTCCAAGGCTTTAGACACCAATTATGAGCTCTGTAAACATGAACTCGTAATAATTGAAAGCACAGTCCCGTGAAAACGCCACCAGAAGTACCCGGACTTGTAAACATTACCAGTATTTTCGTCATTTCACAGCTTTCCACGGGAAACCTCCGTGATTGAATTCGACAGTAAAGGTAGTAAGAATCTATTTACGTGTACTTGAGATGTTTATTACACGTTCTTAATCATTTCTGGGAATTCTCATTGTGTATTTTAACAGTTTTACCACAATTAGACAGTTTGCTTAGAAGTATTTACTGGAACCGCCACCATTTTAACTGATTCACACAAAAAAAAGCCAAAGCCAATCCTCCTAAATTGTAAACATAAAAACTATTCTCGTGATTCAAAGGCTTTAGACACCAATTCTGAGCTCTGTCAACATGAACTCTTAATATTTGAAAGCACAGTCCCGTGAAAACGCCTCCAGAAGTACCCGTACTTGTAAACATTACCAGTATTTTCGTCATTTCACAGCTTTCGACTGGAAACCTCCGTGATTGAATTCAAGAGTAAATGTAGTAAAAATCTATTTACGTGTACTTGAGATGTTTATTACACGTTCTTAATCATTTCTGTGAACTATCATTGTGTATTTTAACAGTTTTACCACAATTAGACAGTTTGCTTAGAAGTATTTACTGGAACCGCCACCATTTTAACTGATTAACACAAAGAAACGACAAAGCAAATCCTCCTAAATTGTAAACATAAAAACTATTCTCGTCATTCCAAGGCTTTAGACACCAAATCTGAGCTCTGTAAACATGAACTCTTAATAATTGAAAGCCCAGTCCCGTGAAAACGCCACCCGAAGTACCCGGACTTGTAAACATTACCAGTATTTTCGTCATTTCACAGCTTTCCACTCGAAACCTCCGTGATTGAATTCGACAGTAAATGTAGTAAAAATCTATTTACGTGTACTTGAGATGTTTATTACACGTTCTTAATCATTTCTGGGAACTATCATTGTGTATTTTAACAGTTTTACCACAATTAGACAGTTTGCTTAGAAGTGTTTACTGGAACCACCACCATTTTAACTGATTAACACAAAGAAACGACAAAGCAAATCCTCCTAAATTGTAAACATAAAAACTATTCTCGTCATTCCAAGGCTTTAGACACCAAATCTGAGCTCTGTAAACATGAACTCTTAATAATTGAAAGCCCAGTCCCGTGAAAACGCCACCAGAAGTACCCGTACTTGTAAACATTACCAGTATTTTCGTCATTTCACAGCTTTCGACTGGAAACCTCCGTGATTGAATTCAAGAGTAAATGTAGTAAAAATCTATTTACGTGTACTTGAGATGTTTATTACACGTTCTTAATCATTTCTGGGAACTATCATTGTGTATTTTAACAGTTTTACCACAATTAGACAGTTTGCTTAGAAGTGTTTACTGGAACCGCCACCATTTTAACTGATTCACACAAAGAAACGACAAAGCAAATCCTCCTAAATTGTAAACATAAAAACTATTCTCGTGATTCAAAGGCTTTAGACACCAATTCTGAG
The DNA here is from genome assembly GCF_963259705.1 of Myotis daubentonii. Taxonomy (NCBI): domain Eukaryota; kingdom Metazoa; phylum Chordata; class Mammalia; order Chiroptera; family Vespertilionidae; genus Myotis; species Myotis daubentonii. Next base: position 8,990 of record NW_026775486.1, on the reverse strand, counting down.
CTCTGTAAACATGAACTCTTAATATTTGAAAGCACACTCCCGTGAAAACACCTCCAGAAGTACCCGTACTTGTAAACATTACCAGTATTTTCGTCATTTCACAGCTTTCCACTCGAAACCTCCGTGATTGAATTCGACAGTAAATGTAGTAAAAATCTATTTACGTGTACTTGAGGTGTTTATTACACGTTCTTAATCATTTCTGTGAACTCTCATTGTGTATTTTAACAGTTTTACCACAATTGGACAGTTTGCTTAGAAGTATTTCCTGGAACCGTCACCATTTTAAATGATACGCACAAAAAAACGCCGAAGCCAATCCTCCTAAATTGTAAGCATAAACAATATTCTCCTCATTCCAAGGCTTTAGACACCAATTATGAGCTCTGTAAACATGAACTCGTAATAATTGAAAGCACAGTCCCGTGAAAACGCCACCAGAAGTACCCGGACTTGTAAACATTACCAGTATTTTCGTCATTTCACAGCTTTCCACGGGAAACCTCCGTGATTGAATTCGACAGTAAAGGTAGTAAGAATCTATTTACGTGTACTTGAGGTGTTTATTACACGTTCTTAATCATTTCTGTGAACTCTCATTGTGTATTTTAACAGTTTTACCACAATTAGAGAGTTTGCTTAGAACTGTTTACTGGAACCGCCACCATTTTAACTGATTCACACAAAAAAACGCCAACGCCAATCCTCCTAAATTGTAAACATAAAAACTATTCTCGTGATTCAAAGGCTTTAGACACCAATTCTGAGCTCTGTAAACATGAACTCTTAATATTTGAAAGCACAGTCCCGTGAAAACGCCTCCAGAAGTACCCGTACTTGTAAACATTACCAGTATTTTCGTCATTTCACAGCTTTCCACTCGAAACCTCCGTGATTGAATTCGACAGTAAATGTAGTAAGAATCTATTTACGTGTACTTGAGGTGTTTATTAAACGTTCTTAATCATTTCTGGGAACTCTCATTGTGTATTTTAACAGTTTTACCACAATTGGACAGTTTGCTTAGAAGTATTTCCTGGAACCGTCACCATTTTAAATGATACGCACAAAAAAGCGCCGAAGCCAATCCTCCTAAATTGTAAGCATAAACAATATTCGCCTCATTCCAAGGCTTTAGACACCAATTATGAGCTCTGTAAACATGAACTCGTAATAATTGAAAGCACAGTCCCGTGAAAACGCCACCAGAAGTACCCGGACTTGTAAACATTACCAGTATTTTCGTCATTTCACAGCTTTCCACGGGAAACCTCCGTGATTGAATTCGACAGTAAAGGTAGTAAGAATCTATTTACGTGTACTTGAGATGTTTATTACACGTTCTTAATCATTTCTGGGAATTCTCATTGTGTATTTTAACAGTTTTACCACAATTAGACAGTTTGCTTAGAAGTGTTTACTTATACCGCCACCATTTTAACTGATTAACACAAAGAAATGACAAAGCAAATCCTCCTAAATTGTAAACATAAAAACTATTCTCGTCATTCCAAGGCTTTAGACACCAAATCTAAGCTCTGTAAACATGAACTCTTAATAATTGAAAGCCCAGTCCCGTGAAAACGCCACCCGAAGTACCCGGACTTGTAAACATTACCAGTATTTTCGTCATTTCACAGCTTTCCACTCGAAACCTCCGTGATTGAATTCGACAGTAAATGTAGTAAAAATCTATTTACGTGTACTTGAGATGTTTATTACACGTTCTTTATCATTTCTGGGAACTCTCATTGTGTATTTTAACAGTTTTACCACAATTAGACAGTTTGCTTAGAAGTGTTTACTGGAACCGCCACCATTTTAACTGATTAACACAAAGAAACGACAAAGCAAATCCTCCTAAATTGTAAACATAAAAACTATTCTCGTGATTCAAAGGCTTTAGACACCAATTCTGAGCTCTGTAAACATGAACTCTTAATATTTGAAAGCACAGTCCCGTGAAAACACCTCCAGAAGTACCCGTACTTGTAAACATTACCAGTATTTTCATCATTTCACAGCTTTCCACTCGAAACCTCCGTGATTGAATTCGACAGTAAATGTAGTAAAAATCTATTTACGTGTACTTGAGGGGTTTATTACACGTTCTTAATCATTTCTGGGAACTCTCATTGTGTATTTTAACAGTTTTACCACAATTGGACAGTTTGCTTAGAAGTATTTCCTGGAACCGTCACCATTTTAAATGATACGCACAAAAAAGCGCCGAAGCCAATCCTCCTAAATTGTAAGCAATAAACAATATTCTCCTCATTCCAAGGCTTTAGACACCAATTCTGAGCTCTGTAAACATGAACTCGTAATAATTGAAAGCACAGTCCCGTGAAAACGCCACCAGAAGTACCCGGACTTGTAAACATTACCAGTATTTTCGTCATTTCACAGCTTTCCACGGGAAACCTCCGTGATTGAATTCGACAGTAAAGGTAGTAAGAATCTATTTACGTGTACTTGAGATGTTTATTACACGTTCTTAATCATTTCTGGGAATTCTCATTGTGTATTTTAACAGTTTTACCACAATTAGACAGTTTGCTTAGAAGTATTTACTGGAACCGCCACCATTTTAACTGATTCACACAAAAAAAAGCCAAAGCCAATCCTCCTAAATTGTAAACATAAAAACTATTCTCGTGATTCAAAGGCTTTAGACACCAATTCTGAGCTCTGTAAACATGAACTCTTAATATTTGAAAGCACAGTCCCGTGAAAACGCCTCCAGAAGTACCCGTACTTGTAAACATTACCAGTATTTTCGTCATTTCACAGCTTTCCACTCGAAACCTCCGTGATTGAATTCGACAGTAAATGTAGTAAGAATCTATTTATGTGTACTTGAGGTGTTTATTACACGTTCTTAATCATTTCTGGGAACTATCATTGTGTATTTTAACAGTTTTACCACAATTAGACAGTTTGCTTAGAAGTGTTTACTTATACCGCCACCATTTTAACTGATTAACACAAAGAAATGACAAAGCAAATCCTCCTAAATTGTAAACATAAAAACTATTCTCGTCATTCCAAGGCTTTAGACACCAAATCTAAGCTCTGTAAACATGAACTCTTAATAATTGAAAGCCCAGTCCCGTGAAAACGCCACCCGAAGTACCCGGACTTGTAAACATTACCAGTATTTTCGTCATTTCACAGCTTTCCACTCGAAACCTCCGTGATTGAATTCGACAGTAAATGTAGTAAAAATCTATTTACGTGTACTTGAGATGTTTATTACACGTTCTTTATCATTTCTGGGAACTCTCATTGTGTATTTTAACAGTTTTACCACAATTAGACAGTTTGCTTAGAAGTGTTTACTGGAACCGCCACCATTTTAACTGATTAACACAAAGAAACGACAAAGCAAATCCTCCTAAATTGTAAACATAAAAACTATTCTCGTGATTCAAAGGCTTTAGACACCAATTCTGAGCTCTGTAAACATGAACTCTTAATATTTGAAAGCACAGTCCCGTGAAAACACCTCCAGAAGTACCCGTACTTGTAAACATTACCAGTATTTTCATCATTTCACAGCTTTCCACTCGAAACCTCCGTGATTGAATTCGACAGTAAATGTAGTAAAAATCTATTTACGTGTACTTGAGGGGTTTATTACACGTTCTTAATCATTTCTGGGAACTCTCATTGTGTATTTTAACAGTTTTACCACAATTGGACAGTTTGCTTAGAAGTATTTCCTGGAACCGTCACCATTTTAAATGATACGCACAAAAAAGCGCCGAAGCCAATCCTCCTAAATTGTAAGCATAAACAATATTCTCCTCATTCCAAGGCTTTAGACACCAATTCTGAGCTCTGTAAACATGAACTCGTAATAATTGAAAGCACAGTCCCGTGAAAACGCCACCAGAAGTACCCGGACTTGTAAACATTACCAGTATTTTCGTCATTTCACAGCTTTCCACGGGAAACCTCCGTGATTGAATTCGACAGTAAAGGTAGTAAGAATCTATTTACGTGTACTTGAGGTGTTTATTACACGTTCTTAATCATTTCTGTGAACTCTCATTGTGTATTTTAACAGTTTTACCACAATTAGAGAGTTTGCTTAGAACTGTTTAATGGAACCGCCACCATTTTAACTGATTCACACAAAAAAACGCCAACGCCAATCCTCCTAAATTGTAAACATAAAAACTATTCTCGTGATTCAAAGGCTTTAGACACCAATTCTGAGCTCTGTAAACATGAACTCTTAATATTTGAAAGCACAGTCCCGTGAAAACGCCTCCAGAAGTACCCGTACTTGTAAACATTACCAGTATTTTCGTCATTTCACCATTTTCCACTCGAAACCTCCGTGATTGAATTCGACAGTAAATGTAGTAAGAATCTATTTACGTGTACTTGAGGTGTTTATTAAACGTTCTTAATCATTTCTGGGAACTCTCATTGTGTATTTTAACAGTTTTACCACAATTGGACAGTTTGCTTAGAAGTATTTCCTGGAACCGTCACCATTTTAAATGATACGCACAAAAAAGCGCCGAAGCCAATCCTCCTAAATTGTAAGCATAAACAACATTCTCCTCATTCCAAGGCTTTAGACACCAATTATGAGCTCTGTAAACATGAACTCATAATAATTGAAAGCACAGTCCCGTGAAAACGCCACCAGAAGTACCCGGACTTGTAAACATTACCAGTATTTTCGTCATTTCACAGCTTTCCACGGGAAACCTCCGTGATTGAATTCGACAGTAAAGGTAGTAAGAATCTATTTATGTGTACTTGAGGTGTTTATTACACGTTCTTAATCATTTCTGTGAACTCTCATTGTGTATTTTAACAGTTTTACCACAATTAGAGAGTTTGCTTAGAACTGTTTACTGGAACCGCCACCATTTTAACTGATTCACACAAAATAAAACGCCAAAGCCAATCCTCCTAAATTGTAGACACAAAAACTATTCTCGTGATTCAAAGGCTTTAGACACCAATTCTGAGCTCTGTAAACATGAACTCTTAATATTTGAAAGCACAGTCCCGTGAAAACGCTACCAGAAGTACCCGTACTTTTAAACATTACCAGTATTTTCATCATTTCACAGCTTTCCACTCGAAACCTCCGTGATTGAATTCGACAGTAAATGTAGTAAGAATCTATTTACGTGTACTTGAGATGTTTATTACACGTTCTTAATCATTTCTGGGAACTCTCATTGTGTATTTTAACAGTTTTACCACAATTAGACAGTTTGCTTAGAAGTATTTACTGGAACTGCCACCATTTTAACTGATTCACACAAAAGAAAGCCAAAGCCAATCCTCCTAAATTGTAAACATAAAAACTATTCTCATCATTCCAAGGCTTTAGACACCAATTCTGAGCTCTGTAAACATGAACTCGTAATAATTGAAAGCACAGTCCCGTGAAAACGCCACCCGAAGTACCCGGACTTGTAAACATTACCGGAATTTTGTCATTTCACAGCATTCCACTCGAAACCTCCGTGATTGAATTCGACAGTAAAGGTAGTAAGAATCTATTTACGTGTACTTGAGGGGTTTATTACTCGTTCTTAATCATTTCTGGGAACTATCATTGTGTATTTTAACAGTTTTACCAAAATTAGACAGTTTGCTTAGAAGTATTTACCGGAATCGTCACCATTTTAACTGATTCACACAAAAAAACGCCAAAGCCAATCCTCCTTAATTGTAAAGAGAAACAATATTCTCGTCTTTCCAAGGCTTCAGACACCAATTCTGAGCTCTGTAAGCATGAACTCTTAATTTTTCAAAGCACAGTCCCGTGAAAACGCCACCGGAAGTACCCGGAGACGTAAATATTACCAGTATTTGCGTCATTTCACAGCTTTCCACTGGAAACCTCCGTGACTGAATACGACATTAAATGTAGTAAGACTCTACTTACGTGTACTTGAGGTGTTTCTTACACGTTCTTAGTCATTTCTGGGAACTATCATTGTGTATTTTAACAGTTTTACCAAAATTAGACAGTTTGCTTAGAAGTATTTACCGGAATCGTCACCATTTTAACTGATTCACACAAAAAAAACGCAAAAGCCAATCCTCCTTAATTGTAAACATAAACACTATTCTCGTCATTCCAAGGCTTTAGACACCAATTCTGAGCTCTGTAAGCATGAAGTCTTAATATTGCAAGCACAGTCCCGTGAAAACGCCACCGGAAGTACCCGGAGACGTAAATATTACCAGTATTTGGGTCATTTCACAGCTTTCCACTAGAAAACTCCCTGATTGAATACGACAGTAAATGTTGTAAGAATCTATTTAAGTGTACTTGAGGTGTTTCTTACACGTTGCTAGTACTTTCTGGGAACTATCATTGTGTATTTTAACAGTTTTACCAAAATTAGACAGTTTGCTTAGAAGTATTTACCGGAATCGTCACCATTTTAACTGATTCACACAAAAAAACGCCAAAGCCAATCCTCCTTAATTTTAAACAGAAACACTATTCTCCTCATTCCAAGGCGTTAGACACCAATTCTGAGCTCTGTAAGCATGAAGTCTTAATATTTCAAAGCACAGTCCCATGAAAACGCCACCGGAAGTACCCGGAGACGTAAATATTACCAGTATTTGCGTCATTTCACAGCTTTCCACTGGAAACCTCCGTGAACTGAATACGACAGTAAATGTAGTAAGACTCTATTTACGTGTACTTGAGGTGTTTCTTACACGTTCTTAGTCATTTCTGGGAACTATCATTGTGTATTTTAACAGTTTTACCAAAATTATACAGTTTGCTTAGAAGTATTTACCAGAATCGTCATCATTTTAACTGATTCAAACAAAAAAAACGCCAAAGACAATCCTCCTTAATTGTAAAGAGAAACAATATTCTCTTCATTCCAAGGCTTCAGACACCAATTCTGAGCTCTGTAAGCATGAACTCTTAATTTCTCAAAGCACGGTAACGTGAAAACGCCACCGGAAGTACCCGGAGATGTAAATATTACCAGTATTTGCGTCATTTCACAGCTTTCAACTGGAAACCTCCGTGACTGAATACGACATTATATGTAGTAAGACTCTATTTACGTGTACTTGAGGTGTTTCTTACACGTTCTTAGTCATTTCTGGGAACTATCATTGTGTATTTTAACAGTTTTACCAAAATTAGACAGTTTGCTTAGAAGTATTTACCGGAATCGTCACCATTTTAACTGATTCACACAAAAAAAAACGCAAAAGCCAAACCTCCTTAATTATAAACATAAACACTATTCTCGTCATTCCAAGGCTTTAGACACCAATTCTGAGCTCTGTAAGCATGAAGTCTTAATATTTCAAGCACAGTCCCGTGAAAACGCCACCGGAAGTACCCGGAGACGTAAATATTACGAGTATTTGCGTCATTTCACAGCTTTCCACTAGAAAACTCCCTGATTGAATACGACAGTAAATGTTGTAAGAATCTATTTAAGTGTACTTGAGGTGTTTCTTACACGTTCTTAGTCATTTCTGGGAACTATCATTGTGTATTTTAACAGTTTTACCAAAATTAGACAGTTTGCTTAGAAGTATTTACCGGAATCGTCACCATTTTAACTGATTCACACAAAAAAACGCCAAAGCCAATCCTCCTTAATTGTAAAGAGAAACAATATTCTCGTCTTTCCAAGGCTTCAGACACCAATTCTGAGCTCTGTAAGCATGAACTCTTAATTTTTCAAAGCACAGTCCCGTGAAAACGCCACCGGAAGTACCCGGAGACGTAAATATTACCAGTATTTGCGTCATTTCACAGCTTTCCACTGGAAACCTCCGTGACTGAATACGACATTAAATGTAGTAAGACTCTACTTACGTGTACTTGAGGTGTTTCTTACACGTTCTTAGTCATTTCTGGGAACTATCATTGTGTATTTTAACAGTTTTACCAAAATTAGACAGTTTGCTTAGAAGTATTTACCGGAATCGTCACCATTTTAACTGATTCACACAAAAAAAAACGCAAAAGCCAATCCTCCTTAATTGTAAACATAAACACTATTCTCGTCATTCCAAGGCTTTAGACACCAATTCTGAGCTCTGTAAGCATGAAGTCTTAATATTGCAAGCACAGTCCCGTGAAAACGCCACCGGAAGTACCCGGAGACGTAAATATTACCAGTATTTGCGTCATTTCACAGCTTTCCACTAGAAAACTCCCTGATTGAATACGACAGTAAATGTTGTAAGAATCTATTTAAGTGTACTTGAGGTGTTTCTTACACGTTGCTAGTACTTTCTGGGAACTATCATTGTGTATTTTAACAGTTTTACCAAAATTAGACAGTTTGCTTAGAAGTATTTACCGGAATCGTCACCATTTTAACTGATTCACACAAAAAAACTCCAAAGCCAATCCTCCTTAATTGTAAAGAGAAACAATATTCTCTTCATTCCAAGGCTTCAGACACCAATTCTGAGCTGTGTAAGCATGATGTCTTAATATTTCAAAGCACAGTCCCGTGAAAACGCCACCGGAAGTACCCGGAGACGTAAATATTACCAGTATTTTCGTCATTTCACAGCTTTCCACTGGAAACCTCCGTGATTGAATATGACAGTAAACATAGTAAGAATGTATTTAGGTGGACTTGAGGTGTTTCTTACACGTTCTTAGTCATTTCTGGGAGCTATCATTGTATATTTTAACAGTTTTACCAAAATTATACAGTTTGCTTAGAAGTATTTACCAGAATCGTCATCATTTTAACTGATTCACACAAAAAAACGCCAAAGCCAATCCTCCTTAATTGTAAATAGAAACAATATTCTCGTCTTTCCAAGGCTTCAGACACCAATTTTGAGCTCTGTAAGCATGAACTCTTAATTTTTCAAAGCACAGTCCCGTGAAAACGCCACCGGAAGTACCCGGAGACGTAAATATTACCAGTATTTGCGTCATTTCACAGCTTTCCACTGGAAACCTCCGTGACTGAATACGACATTAAATGTAGTAA